>NW_009196917.1:0-14375 GCF_000690835.1 Fulmarus glacialis | reverse complement strand
GTGCCGGGCGCGTGCCGTCCGCCCCTCGAGCCCCGCGGGGCAGCCTCACGGGTGCGGGAGAGAGCGGGAGTTGGGCTAGCGGCACCGAGGCCCTTTGGAGCAGCCGTTACCGTTATTCCCCTCACCTGTGGTGACACCCCGCGGGGAGCTGGCGCTCGCTGCAAGCACAGGCAGCTTGGGTTAGGGGTAAGGCGGTCAAATGGCCTTTGCAGGAGGACCGTTGTGGCGCTGCGGGGGACTGGAGAGGAGCCGTCGCCTTAGCACCAACTAGCCTTTTGGCCGGAGAGGGCTAGTAGGTTTGCTGTTAGCCCCATGCTGAAGCAAGAGGGAAGGCTTGCTGGACCTTCTTCAGGATCGAGGTCCCTGCACGGCTCCCCTGTGTCCACAGCCTCAGGGAGTGAGGTAAGCCTGGCTTCTTCGGACCCCAGAAGCTCTGTGCACTATTTCTGGTATCTCTGGTCTGTGCTGTCTGACTCCATTCACTGTGTATCTGGTGACTTTTTTCTTTTAATAAGAGGTATTGTTCTTATCCACATTCGTATGGAGATCAGGGAAGCTGTATGTGGCAGGGGAAAAAAAGAGATATATATTTAACAGTGTTCAGTTGAGAATTGAAGAGGACTTGGAGGCATGTCTTCTACCCGTTTCTTCTCCGTATGGTCACTCTGTGAATTGGATGACATTTTCCCTATTTTTCACTTAAACACCTACTCTGTCTTCACATAAACCTCAAACTTTATCAACTTCAGTGCATGAGTGGTAGGTAGTACGTTATTTTCAGCATGTGTGTTTCAGTGAGAGGAGTTAAAAGTGGTGGGCCAGATAAGCCTTACTTTTGGGCAGGGATGGCAGGGCACCATCACCTGGAGATGATCATGAGCCTGACGAAGTGACATTACAGCATGCTTCATCCAGCTGGGGCAGGAAGAACCAGAGTGCTTATGGGGGGTGGCCAGAGCTGTGCCCCAGCTGGGGTGACCAGGTGTGTTGCTAAGGCTCGGGGGCAGAAGTTTGGTCTGGAGGCAGAGCTTGTGATAAGCTGAGAAAGTGGAGGTTTCAGATGGGCAAGAAGTCATGGTCCCCATCAGAGCGAGTGACTTTACTGAGGGAAGGACGGTTTGAGGAAAAGCCTTGAGGAGTCCTGATGGGGTGGGCAATGGGCTTTGGCTGTGTGACAAGATGGGAAGGAATGCTGATCTGGTTGTGGGTCTGGGGGTGGTGGTTGCACAAGAAGCCTGTGACCGTGCCCGACGCACAGCATACCCCATGTCAGAAACATGAGGCTATTAGGTTATTCAGAGGCCTAATAGCATGGACCTTTGGCTCTACCTGCAGCTCCACATGCCAGAGACTTAGCTTCTCAGGTTTCTCCTCACAGTGTCATTGCTGGTGTAGTTTGCTGTTATTTTTGAAGGGTTAGGTGAAGAGACTGTCACCGAGCATTAGCTTTTTATAGCAATTCGCTACAATATGCGACCGTCAGTCTCAGAGGTGTAACATATTCCTATCCTTCTTGGAACTGTGCTCAGTCACAGGCCTGTTTAGAGTGGGAGGTATCTGCTCAACAAAATCAGGTAAGAAAAATTGTGTCACATCAATAGTTCCTAAAATACTTTTTTTCCTGAGGATGAGCCTCATGAGCTACATACGATGCTTTGTTAAAAATGATTGTTTGAAGTATCCTTTAGTAGTGTGTGTAAATTGTCTTAATGTAACAATTATTTGGAAGAAAAATCTTGTAAGTAATTCAGCTGCCTTTTAAATCTTTTTACTCTCTCTACCTAAAATATGCTGTAATGTATTGGTATGGAATTTGAATTTCATTAGATTTATTGTTTTGAAACATGGAAAAGCCTTTCTAGTATTTAGCTTAGAGCCCATTATTCAGTTGACAAAGGATAGGAAATGCTAAATTAAGTTTAGTCCTAGTCATGCAATTCAAGTAACAGAAAACAATGTAAGGATGGAGTTTTGGTCTCAGTGCTAAGCCTTAGTCTTGTCTCAGCTTCTGCTGGGCCTTTAAAAGGTACAGCACCACAAAGTTAAGTCCTCAAAAGTCTGCAACAAGCGAAGTCTGATTTTGAAATGTAATGGCTCAAAGTCCATGATCATGAAAAGTTGGGAATATGTAATGCTACTCTGTCATCTCGAGTACTCCATTTCCCCGCATCTGGATCGAAGCAAGAAGAAAGGCTTTTCTCAGTTTGGCACAGGAGCACTCTGTCAGCTGGTGGTAGTAGAAGTCAATATTTAAATACGCAGTGTCCCCTGCACAGCATGTATTTGTGCCTGTGCTTATACTGTTATGAGGCAAATCAATGAATTAGAGACTTCAGATCCTTTCTTGGTGTTTGGTTATTCTGCCGGGAAGAAATCCTACAGGAGTCTGTAGAACATCTGGAAAGATACAAAGCAGGCAGATGTGTAATTGGAGTAGATCCAAAGCCACTGGGGGCAGATCACTTACCAACAGTGGTCTGTCATGCCAGGGTCCAGAAGTAGACCCTGCTATTTAAGAGACTTGCGACTGGGGCCCAGGGATGTGCTGTTATGCAAATACTGGCCTATATTTATGATTATTTTTTTATCTTAAAGACTGAATTCATAGAGCTGTTCCATGTGGCATGCACAATGTTGGAAGAGAGATATTATACAGGAGAACATACGATTTTCTGTATGGGACCATGGTAAATGAAATGATTGATCCGTTAGCAGGGCAAGCTGTATAAAATAATTTAGATCTCTAGTTTTGGGCTTTCTAGAGCACGTAAGGCAATTTATGATTTTCTTGTCAAGTGCATCCTGGTGTTACTTATGGAGAGATGAGAATAGTTATGCACGTGGAGATACAAGTAACTTGGCTTTTGCCATAGTTGATAGATAGAGCGTTCTTCAGACCACAGTCAGAGGAATGCTGCTTACAGGAGGGGGATCTGTGTTTTCTGCACGCAGAGATGTCTCATAGTTGCATGCAGTGAGGTTGAACCAGATCTGTCCCTCAGCTTCTGCTCTCTGGAGCAGTAACTGCTTGTTTCCTTCCTGTAGTTTATCTTCCTAGTTAGCTAATATCTACATTGCAGAACTGATTTCCTGGGTCTCAATGCTCAGAATCAATTGATGTAACCTTCTTTTGCTTTGAAAGCTGAGGCTATTTAGCCTGCAATGGTATATGCTTTCAATGCATTTTAAGCTAAAATAGATAAATTGTTCTTTTATGGCTTGTGGCTACCAGCGTTCTCACCTTTTCACAGCTGAGCGCCCTAATCACTGGGGTAGAGAACAATGCTCACTCTCTTTGGTCCGAGCAACCTCGAAGTCCCGTATGCAATATAGAAGCAGCAGCAGCTCTTGTAGCTGTGTTGAATGAAAGACTTGACCTTCCTCACAGGAGAAGCTTGGTGCCTGATTCTAGGGGACCGTTCAGGGCTGCCTCCAAACAGAGGTAGACACTTTCCCACAGTCCAGTACAGCACTGAAGAAGAGTTAGGTTTCAGATATGCTTCTTTTCTCAACTTCACTTTGTGTCTTTCTGGGTGGGGTAATTCCACATTCTTTGCACTGCTACTGGGAATGCCTAACTTTCTTCAGGTGATCTAGAGACAGTATAGGTGCTTTCTGCCAGCTCCCGGTGGAGGGTGGGAGTCTAAGTGCCTACTAGATAATGACCGAAGGGCTTACTCAGCCCTAATCATCCTTCTGTTTTTGTGGCAAAGCAGAGACTTGTGGCCAGTCCAAGTGCCACGCTGCAGCCTGTTCTTTTTAACCACTGAACTTTGTTGCTGGGAGGGTTTGTTTTTGTCCTTTAACAGAGGAGGGAATGATTGGGAGAGGAAGGAGTTTGCTTTCCTTCGTGCTTGCTGATTCTTGATATAAACTGCTAATGTAAAAGTGATCTGAGAGCCTCAGTTGACAGCTACTGCCATGGCAGCCTCATTTCAGTCTGGAGCCCTCTTAGGAAGGTGTTGTCAGCTAGAATCCTCTTTTAATCTTTGCTTTTTCTCTTTGGCTAGTAAATGTGACCTTCTTTACAAGTCACAGCGTTTGAAGGGGGGGTGTGGGATGTCGTAGTAATTTGTCATTATTCTGTGAGTCATCTAGGACCCATTAAGAATTACGGAAATTTTTTCTATCATGTTTAGAATGATTTGAAACCTATGACAAGGTGCTGAAAAGCAGTTGAAAAGCTTTTTCCTCTTTTTTTTTTTGAGTTTTTTTTAAATGGTGCTGAAAAGCATTCAGTGTCTTTTAGGAATGACACCTCCAGCTGTTTAGCTTAACCTGGTAGGTCACTGCACTTGGTACCTAAGATATTCTAGTTCAAAAACTACACCTTCACCTTGAACCACACTAGAGGGACCGCAAGATTATTCTTAAGTGTCTGTTTCATGGGTTTTTAATGCACTTCAGAGGGTGGGCAGTTTCTTGGATATGCTAATTAAGTAATTGTAGAATTGCACCAAGGGTTTTGAACATTAGCACATCTCAAAGTTGCTGTTTTGTTTTAGTGGAAGAATTCTCACAGCCTCCCAAACATGGGCGGGATGCACCTGAGGTGACACAGACCGCACACCACAGCACAGACTAAGTGGTGGAGATAGCTTTGTCAACAAGATCCATATGTTCATAAGGAAAATCTGTCAGCTTACACTTTTCATAAAATAGTATGGAAATAAGTGATGCGGTTTTCATGCAAATGAAAAGTTTGTTTTTGCAGCATAAGTGCCAAGGAGACAGAAAATGTAAGTTCAATGGATTTGTTCTACTTAGGAATATATTGCTACAGGATGGTTTGGGGCAGATGGGACAGGGGAGGCAGGGCCTGAATCGCTTGAGAAACAGCAGTGACCTTCCGTAAAAATATCTGGAAGGAAAAGACCTCTGAACAAAATCTCTAGAGAACAGAATGAAGATAAACATGCTAATACACTTCTGTAAATTATCAAACAGGGAGTATGTTTTAAAGACCATGTGGGTTCCTTTCTTACTGTCTTGCTTTTGAAGTTCTTGCTCTCTTCTTCCCACAGCAGCTTTCTTGCCTTGTTCTCCCCACCCCAAACTGTACTTCCACTCAAATTTTTCATTTCAAGGAGTGCTGGCTGTTTATTTCTTTTAAAAGTCACACTGGGAGAATTCCAGATGTTCATTCTCTTTGTTTTGAAAATCCTTTCAAGAGGCTACAGATTGTTACAACTGTGACTGAGAATTTTTTTTCCATTAATGATAATGAATGTAACGTTTATTCTGTTTAATGGCTTTGGCTCCACTGAGTGAAGCAAATCCTAATGGACTGTTCAAATGGGTTCCGCTTTTGAGAAGTTCAGGTAACAGAAAGTTACATGGGCCAAAGAAACATGGGGTAATACAGGCTGTTTCACCACTGGATGTCATGCCTAGCCTGCCTGTCTTGGTTTAGAACTCTCTGTGCAAATAGTTTATGTCCTGTGTTAAAGGTAGACCAAGCAGGGTGTACTCACATCACTGAATCTATTTGCTGCTAATAACAAAAGAGGGCAATAAAAGTCTCTTCTGTCAACTTCAACTTGAAATAAAACCAAAACAATAGCTGAATGTGACAAAAATGGCGATGCTGCCTACAAAAGTCATTGGGACATGACTTTCAGTGCCTTTTGGATAGGCAAAATCTGCACTGGCAGTCTGTCATGCCTCAGCTTCAAGCAATTGCTGTAATTAGCATTAATTAAAATACTTATGACCTGCTGTGATCTGAAGTGTCTGTCTGTCCCTTTTTCGCTGTTGTTACTGCTCATGTATAAGGGGCAGGATCTTTCATAAACTTTGCTGTGCATGATCTGCAGGAACTTTGAAAGAACCTGGGCAGAACAGTGTTAATTTGGGAGACACAGATTAGCGGTCCAGCCCCAGCAGGTGAATTTTAGAAAGGAAGATGACTGACCTGTCCTTGATAGTGTTTTTGCTGACACTGGAGCTTCTTAGAAAACATGCTGAAAATCACAGGGCTGAGTTCTGGGGGTTGCTGACTGTTGTTCAGGAGTTGCTGTATGTATCTCAGGTAAGTGGTTCATTGCAGACAGCTGAAGCAACTTTATGCCTTTGGTTTGAGTGGTGCTCATTAGGGAGGTAGCTTTCTTTGTGCCCTAGAAGGATATATAATGGACAGTACATTTAAAGGGAAGCAGCTGACAAGGTATTACATATTAGATACTCTTCGAGGCTGTGGTGGATGTAATGATTCCTTCTCCTCCTGTCGCCACTTCTGCAAAATGTAGCCTGGAAGAAACACACTGAGTGATAAAACTCTTATCACTCCAAATGGCACTGTCCTCTGACAGGAGGCTTCTGGCTGTGGGGCTTTCGGTTCAACCAGATAACAGGACTGACTGTCTTTGAGGGAATCCTTCAGGCTCCAGAAGGGTGGCTAAAGGCAGATACTTGCTGAACAGTCCCCAGCAGGATTTGGGCTATGTTCCTCACTCTGCAAGTGCAGAGAAAGCTGCACCCAGATATCAGGCAACATCTGTGAAAAGAATTAGATTCTCTTCCAGTCCCTAGTGGAAGAATCGGAGAAAAACCCTCCTCTGAGGCTGCGGCAAACAAACTTTCCCCAATGAAAAGTTGTGTTATATGGGACCAAAAAGCACCTCCCAAAACAGGTAGTCTGATATCTTTGTTCATGTCTCCTACTTGAGCATAAAATGAGCTTAGTGAGGCTTTCCGGGAAAGCTGATAGAACACATGGCCCAAAATGACTGTAAATCCATCTGATTCCATTTCACTCCACTGCTCATGAGTAATACAGATGGTACCAACTCAAGTAAATACACCTCACATGGCAACGCTTGTCATGCTACATATTATACCTGTACTAAGACCTGATAGTGGATTGTAAGAGGTGCTTTCCCTATTGAATCTCAGCACCTGAATTTAAGACTGATAAAGCAGTTAACAAATTTTTAATTTTGTTATTTTTGTTGGGGAGTTTAATTAAGCCATTGTATAGTAAGTATTATTAAGAGGTAGTGAAAATGTTCTTTCTCTTGGCCTCGGGTAGTATCAGTGTCTTTCTCAGTCTACTTTGAAACTAATTAAGCCTACCCAAGATGATGTGAAGTAATTAAGAAAAATATATCTAGGCTTGGGACCATAACACGCCAAATGACAGAAGACATAGAGTATATAGTCATTCTGGGACTGTGCTGAGGAAAGAGCGCCTGACCAAAATAAGTTAAGATTGACAGAAGTAGCTGCTTTCTACAGTGTACACTCTCTACAGTAAAACTCGGGTCCAGGGAAAGCAGCCATTCTGATGTGACTGTATCCAGTATTCTGATTGTGGATAGGGAGTCGTTACTGACCTGACAAGTACGTGAGAATCAGGAGTGATTTGTTCCAATTTAAATGCAATTTCTTATAAAAGATGATGAATGTGGTCATATAGGAATGGTCTAAGTGGTTAGTGGTAATGAAAAAAATACTGGTGTGATAACAAAAAAATCTGTCTTTCATCAGAAAATAAGACTGGATCTCAAAGCCTTCGATTATAAAGAAAAATAAACCTAATTTGATACTGGGACATGATAAGGCCTAGTTCATTTGGACATGATTGTGAAACCCTCTTTAGAAATACACTACGAATTTCAGTTTTTGAAAGCCTATTCTAGTAGTTTCTTTAGTAGTGAAAAGGCTTGGCTTCTGATATCATAGAATTACAAACTTGGTAGATTCTGCATTGTTTATAATTGTTTTCTCTGTACTTAGAAACACTAAACAGGACTGTAAAGCAACAAACGAAGACTCTTGAGGTAATTGTTAAGTGAATGCTGGCCAGCTAGCATGATGGGAATGCGTCTTTGATATTTCTGAATTTGAATGGGCTTTCAGCTTGTTGGAACAGGTTGGTTGGTTTGTTTGTTTTTTGCTGATAAGTGTAGATAACGCTGGAATTAACAGCAGGGTACAAGGCAGAAAACCCTGAGGTGGTTAACTGTGTACAGCTGAAATCAATGTCCTAGCTTTATGTTGCTGGGGTTGTTATTTTGGTTTAGGTTTGGTCATTTTTTTTCCCACCTCCAAGTCTGATAAAACTACATTGCCTACAGTATGCTTTGTATCACTTATAGATGAGGGGATACTAAATATTTTCTGTAACTTGGGTTCATACAACAAATGTCAGCATATACACCTTGACACAGCTGCTTGCTTTGTGCAAAATGGGAATAAGTGTTTCTAGACCAGAATTCTCTCTTCGTGCTGATAGTGTTTTACAACCATGCAGCACGCACTTTACACATTTTTAAAGGGTTGCATAAGAATTAAATCAGTGGGAAATTAAGTCTGTTACAGATCAGCATACAGAAGAAGGATAATGGTCTGACTCAGACTTACTAAAACGTTGTTTGCTATCAGAGGCTTCATATTAGTACAATTCCATGTATTTGGATACAGTAATAGTCTTCACCTGTAAGAAGACGCATATTTTCTTAGTGGTCTACTTGCTTACACTTGTGTACTTGTAATGCATGACAGAAAAAGGCTTGTTTTCGTCCTTATGTTATGCATAATATTAGAACAGGTCTTCATTGTGAATTGGTCATGCATATCATAAGTGAGTTCTCATTTTCTCAGGGTGTCCGGTTGAGAAGGTGTTTGTTTGGGATACTTGTTTCTGAATCCTTAAAATAATTTGTACTGTAATGGTTGCTAACATTAGAAGAAACTTTTCTAAAATTTCAAGCCTCTTATCTGCTTGGGAACCAAAATGTGTGAATTGCTCAGTTTGAAGGAAAAAAATAGTGAAAATAAGATTGAAGTCTCATACTGTGTATGCACACATGCTCATTTTGTTACAGTGAATGTTAAATTGCCTGTTTCTCAAGTGTGACATTGGATTCATGCTTCTGCATGGTCTCTGGACAAAACATGTATTCAACTTGCTCTAATTCTTCAGAATATAGAGTAAAACTTCTCAGAAGAAATGGAAAGTCTGTTTTGAAATTGAGCAAAATGAACTTCCAGCATTCTTATGGGAAGCTTAGAATCAGTTGAAAAGCCAGTTTTCCATATTGAATCAACATTAATGTTCATTTAATATCAACTTCAGATGTTTTATTTGGTAACAAAAGAAAACTAAGAATGTTTAAATGCTCTTTCAAATAGTTTTCCCCCCCCCGGCCTTTTATGCATTTTTGTGTTTGTAGCAGCTTTGCTTATCAACTCCCTAGAGAACCAGGGAAGAAAGTTTATGAAAACCCCAAATTTGCAAAAATTAGAAAATTGTGAGAAGTTACAAAATATTATGTATTTTTGTTATGAAGCTGCTTTTTAATGAAGCTTCCATAATGTTTACGTACAGTAGACTTATCCTGTACTTAATAGCTCTGTACAACTGTTGCCAGCCAAAAGAAAGGTCACATTAATGTCTTAGTATTGTTCCAACTGCATGAAGTAAAGATTTTCTCTCCTTACCAATTTTTCTTTCTAATGACTACTGGAACTTTCATATGCTCTGTTGGAATAGTCTTACTTCCAAGTACCTTGGATGTGACACACCATTTACTTTTGATTTTTGTTCAGTAAAAATGCAGTTACTTCAGACAGAGCATGTGTACAGCTACAAAATGTTTGTCAAGATCTCTGTTGATCCAAATGCTAAAGATCAGTGGAACAGAGACATAACATAATAAAAATTTGTCTGGTCTTCCAATGTCTTAGCTAATTAAAACATAAAAGAACCTAGCAACTTTGTTACAGTATTCTATTTAAAATCTCATAACATGACTGTAACCATGGTATCTGAGCACCTTCTAGTCCTGGACAGTTTTCATAATGGTGTGAAATATCCTCTAAGAATTAGCAAGAAACTGATCAACTTGACTTTTTTTATCACCCAGGTTCTTGCTCAGAAAAATCACTCATGTTCATGAAAAGACTTACATTCATGCTTATTTTTAAACATATGCTTAAAATCTTAACTTCTTACTGAACTGTAACTTCAGGAGAAGTTAAACATCTGATCATTTCATAGCCAAGATACAGAATTCAGTGCTATGGGAAGCTGCTGGTAATTTGCTAGGTGTTATGTTTGTTCTCTGATTCAGTATCCTAAAATATTAAGTGACATTGTGTGTTTGGAGGTGCCCCATCTTTGAAACAATACAAAGCTGCAGTCCAGATGCCCTATAGCTGTTCTATAAGCATAGCTGTTGGCTGTGGTAGGCTGGCCAGTTTCCCATTTCAGTAATTGCTTTCGGCATGCCTGAGATGTGCCCTGCTGCTTCAATGGGATGCAATGTCTCTTTTTTTTCTTGCCCTATATTGTCTTGTAGTCGTGCTCCCATGTCACGTTTGTATGTGAAACTATTGTGCAGCACAGCCTGATTCCTCATGCTGTAAAAACCATGATTTTCAGATAGAGAAGAACATTTAGAATTGAATTAAAAGCCTGACCTTGAGCTCTCTGAAGGATGGGATCATGCATCTATTCTAGATGTTCTTCTAAAGGATCTTTGACCTATGCTCCTCTGTCTCTCCATTTAGATTTAAGCATCCCTGGCCGCCTTTGCAAAGTCTGAAAATCCTTCTCCGCGGCCTGCTTCAAGGGAAGACCCCCTGTCTGTGCTCTTTCCATTGCTGTAGACTTTCTGTCTGTCTTGCCTCAATTTAGGCATGGCTGTTGATCCTAAGGCATGTTAGAGCAGCCAGGAATGGAATGAGCACTGGTTTGAAGCTTCAAATGTCCCACATTGGTGCCTGGAGAGGTGGACAGGCACGTACCATCCCTCCTGCCCTCTCTGTTATTTCACTGTTGTGTTGCCTTACCGTCTCCCTGTTTCATCTGCATGATGGCCTAGTCTGTTCTTCAGTGCTCAACTCTGGACAGCTTCATCCCAGTAATTCGCTGCTAGGGGATGGGACCATAAAATAAACTCAAAGGGCTGGGTGAGTGCAAGGGCGTGTCCTGGCAGACAGGTGCTAGAGAGCATCACTAGCAGTCCCCACTGTGTCACAGTGTTTCTGCCCCAAGACTTACCAATAATGGAAAAAGAGTAATCAGATAATACTCTGGGTTGAACTATATATTATGTCGGGGAGCTTCCTCTTTGCCCAGGCCACTGTGACTATATTTCTGCTTTTAGACATGCATGGTGTAGGTGATCACTATTTCTTTCACTATTCAAGCTGGTGTATTTATAAAAATTGGTCAGTGTTACAGTATCCTGTGTTACATGTTTCCTCTTTATACCTTGTCCTTTGAAATCTGGAGGCAAGATCTGGGAATGTTTCTTCAGGCTGCCATCTCTTTCAAGTTACATTCTCCTGTTCATTAATGCTTTAAAGTCACAGATACGAATTTTTGTGAGGCAGTGACTGTAGGCTTGTGATTTGTTACTGTGTAGCCATGCCTGCAGTGACGGTGCTCCTCAAATCTAGCAGCAGTAGCAATGTAAGAATAGTCTGAGCAGGATTTTCCTCTGTTGGTGACAGCATTCTTAATCCATATGTCCCAAATTGCCTTCCTGCTAAACTGCTGTTGCAAATACTACTTCTGAATTACCTTCCTGTAGTGTTGATTCCTAGTTTTCACAGTAGCATTTCAGCTTTTGTTTCAGGGAGGACACCCTTATGTGAAGTGTGCAAATGTGATTGAAAGTGTTGTCCTTATTGCTTTAACTGTCTTGCTGCTTTTGGTTTAGTTGGATCATGACTGTTGCATCCCTTCTAAACTGTGACCAAGGTAAATAACTACTTTTTAAAAATTATTTTTGGTCATGAACTTTAAAAATCATTCTTCCAGCAGCATGGGAGCAATAATATTAATTTGTATTGTTTTTTTCAACTGCTGCATGAAAGGGTGACATCAGTTTTGGTTTTAATTCCTTTGGTCCTTGGTGTATGTTTCTTAAGACACCTGTTACATAGAAGACAGAGCTACGGACATTTCTTGGAGTGGCATCTCCAAGTGTTAAAATAGTTTGCTCTCTGTTCTGTACAGTTATAGATCCTACAGAAGGCTTGTGAATGATGGTGGGCCGGTTATACTTCAGGCATGGAAAATACTGCAGACAAAATAAAATACCAAGCTAGCTCATTCCTGTGCTTCCCCCATCTTCTCTGTTGTACCCAGTTGATGCTGGAGCCTCTCCTCTGCTTGAGGCTAACATTAACTAGCATTAAATTGGGACACGTTGCATTTTCAAGCAGCTGGATCACACAGTGTTCCACTAGACTTCCTCCGTGCCGGCCCTAAACAACAGATGTCCCCCCACCAGTGAAGGGCTGCCAGACCGATCATACTGTGCATACTGAGCAGGGGCCAACTGGAATAAAGTGTATTTGCAGGCTGGCTGGCCTTGCAGCGCAGTGCGGGTGGGCTGGTTCAGATGTTGATGGACATGAGAGGAAATTGGACAATGTACTTGAAAAGGGGAGAAAGGGTTGTGGATGAGGGAAGCAGGGGAATGACACTGAGGAGAAGCTGGGAGAGGTGGGGAAGGGTCACTGTATTGCATAGTGGGGGGAGCAAAGTTTAGGGAGGTGTAGGTGGTGGCAGTGGGTGTGGGCTCATCCTCTGTCCTGAGGCATGTTCCTGGTTAGTACCTTCTAATACAACAGGCATTTTTATTTCTATGAGACCCCATAGCAACAGAAAAGAGATGTCTGCTGTCATTCCCATGTCACCATGCTGAAACTAACCGTCCTGGTACTTGTCTTGTTAGTATGTTTAATTCCGTAGCTTGGACTTTGGTCCTAGCACCAGTATTCAGCACTGCATAACCTCACTCTGCAACATGAATGTGAGAGCATGACCAAAAAGCATCTTAAAGCCTCTGCCTCACTTCAAAGGCTGGCACACTGGGTATCTAATTGTACATCAATATGATAAACTCTACATGTGATAGCAGAGAGTATGAACTTAGTGAGTGTTTCAGCTGGGAAAGATAACTGACCTAGTGAATTTCTAAGCTCAAAAATTTTTCACTCAAAAAATGCTCCTTTCAGAATTTTTCTGTCCCTTTCGGTGCTTCCTTCACCCTTTTAATGTTTCCTTTTCTGTCACTGTGGCTGGTTATTTAAATATGGGGGGCGGGAAATCTTTAATCAGTACTATATTATTGTGTTGTCTTTGATTTATCTTCTCCATGCTAGAAACTACTCAATAATAATTTCTGTGATTGCTTATGTGCAGCATAAACAGGGCTATATTTTAAAAATGAAGATAAATCTTTAGAGTAATAACATGAAGCAACCTAACACAGAAAGCTTTTGTAAAAAGCCCAATCAAAACTGCTCAGTCACAACATAATCTGAACAGATTAAATTGCCCTGTTAGCTACTTCCTTTAGAAGGAAAAAGGAAAATTATGGTTTTGAATATTATCCACATTATTGAATCAATTTAGTTTAACTGAAGGTCATGGATTCTCCCATGCACTTAATAACCTGAATGGATCATTTTTCTTTGTCATTTCCATTGTTTATAGTTGACAACGCACTGTACAAGGGCCAGTATGCAGATTGGCCATAAAACGGCACGTAAGGATGTTTGACCGGGGATTGCGTAGGCTGTGTGGGACGGCTGGGCCCTCTGGCCTGCCCGCTCACCGCCTGCTGCATGGCCTGGCCGGAGTGCTCTGGTGCCTGCGGCTGGGTGCTGTGCTGTACACCTTGCATCGCTCTCACCCTCAGGGCCTGCAGCCCAGCCAGCAGCATCCAGCAGCTATTCAGGGCTTTTCAGGAGCTGAATACTCCTGCTGTTTGGCAAGGAGGAAAAATAAGCAGCTTGAGGGAATTAAAAATAACAGGAAGAAAAACCTGTTCAGTAATCAGCTGATGTTGAGGGAGGGGTGAGGAGGAGGATCAAATGGAGTGTAGCCAGCCATATGTGTTTGCCCCTTAGCACAGCATTTGGGCATGGGGATTGATTATACCAAATCCTGAACGTGTGGCCAAGCAAACACTTCTTCTTACAAGAGAAGATACAATTAAAGAAAGAATAAAGTTTCATCATTTACTTGCTATACCTACTTAAAAATGTTTATGATAGGATTTTATTGGCTTTTTCACTTATAGAAAAATTGGGAATAAAATGTCTCAGCCATGAAGTAGCCTGTTTGCAGGAGTTTGCCACAGTGTATTGACTGGCTTCTCACCTCTTCTTCCTTGCTGCTTATTCCTGTCTCATAGCCTGGCAGAACATTTCTGCTCTCTGGTCATACACTTCAAAAAGTACTAAGTGGACAGAATATGTCTTTCAGAGCATGTGTTCTTCTTTTCCAAGGCACATCCACAGAAAATTGTCTCTTCGGCTTTTCCTGTCCCAAACCCATTATTATGAACCACCCACATGTGCATTTGCTGCACATCCATAACACACAGACGACCAGAAACACTTAACCC
>NW_009196916.1:0-3887 GCF_000690835.1 Fulmarus glacialis | reverse complement strand
CTGTCTTCCAGCTCAGGGGGCTGAGTACCATGAGGATAACTGGTCAGACTATTAAAGACTGAGGCAAAGAAGGCGTTAAGTATCTCAGCCTTCACTTGCTCTCTCTTCCTTTAGTTGGGAAAAGATCTATATCTCGTGGGGAAAGTTGGGTCACAGAACTATGTAAAGAAAGTGCTAAAAACATTCAATACCCATAGCGTGACTTATTAACTGCTACAGTACGGAAAGCAGTGTAATTGCTAAGACAAACAGTGCATTATTGGGAACTGCGAGGCTACACAAGAGGTCTAAAATTCCCGCATCTGCCAACAATTACTGTTTATTTTACTGTTATAACAACTATAAGTCCTGTTCGTGGAAAACAGTCAATTTAAACACTTTTCAGACTGGCAGTGGAGAAATGATGTTTTGTATGACAGGTTGTCCATTTTGATGACTTTTAAAATAATTTATTCACAATAAAAGTTCCTCAACCTATGGATTACTGTCTGGTTATTATTCTATTTGCCAGGATTTAAAAAGTGTTATGCTTATGTTCTGTCTTCTCATCCTTCAGTGAGTGTATTAATCCCATCAGCTTCAGCTGCTTAATGTTTCTTAAACATGGGATTTTCTGATCACCTCTGCTGCTAAGAATTTGATTCACCTGATGAAAAATTCTCCTTTGCATGATTATTGCACATTTCTTGCCATTTTAGGGCAAGATAGCCCTATTTTACAACACTGGTTGTGCCTGGCTGCAAATTTATTGTCGGGGGGATGGGGAAAGAGGGCCTACAGTACTTAAAAGATGACACGTTGTTTTACTCATTTCAGAAAATGGTGTATGAGATATGCTAGATCTGGTCTTATGAAAAAAGATGTTAATTGTGCTAATGGACCATCACAGGCCCTGCTACATTTGATGAAATATGTCATTCCATTTCCTTCCCAGCTTAATCGCCATAGCTAATGGTGGTGGCTCCATCAGTTTCATAGTGCCTCAGCTGCTGCATTTTTTCCCCCCACTACTCCAGCGGAAGTGCCTATGAGAAATAACATCTGGAAGGCATCTCAATTATTAGGAGGGATTCACCTTTTCCTTCTTTTGTCACCTCTGCAGCTCCCTTCTGTGGCTGTCTATTCACTGCAGCGGGATGCTATCCACTTCCTACATCTGGATTTCATCCCACGGGTTCTTGGAGATGATGATTTGGACAAAGGACATTTTTCATTCTTCTTCACAGATGATTCTTCTTAGGATAATTTAGGACCGGGCACTTGAAATTGGCTGAGTACTTAGTCTTCCAATGTTCTTACTTTGTTTCCAAACAATTTGCTGTTATGCTCAACTAGAGATAGAAACAGCCAAATTGCAAGACATTCTCAATGATTCTTTAGTACTGCAGAAAGTCTGGATTAGCCCGACCATTCAGAATTTTACTTTCCTCATTATATTCTAATAGGATCTGATTAATTGTTTTTCTGCCTGGTCCAAAGACATATGCAGTGAAAATTGGCTTTCCATCTACTTCCTAATTATTTTCATATCAGACATCGAGGTTCAGGAGAGCATTTGAAAAACTGCTAATAAGGTCCTGCATAATTTCTCATCACAGATACCAGAGCTTTTCATAACTATTAAAATCTGTTATATTGAGTCACCAAATTCCTAAACCTGTGTTTTAAATGTCAAGCTGGAGATGGAAAATTTTTGCCTTAATGACCTAATACTAACCTCTTATACTAGTTTTTATATGTGTGCAATGAAAATCAAGGATAATTGGAGACAAGCTAATGTAAATCACATGGTACCTGAAATATGGCTTACTGCATGAAACAGAGCCTCAAGTAATGTGAAGTATTTCTGGATTTTAGTAGAACCGGTACGTTTACTCAACAGAACAAATCTACTTCTTAAATTGTAGGATAAGAACTATTTCCTTTCACCGGATTAAGAGAGAGGACTCAGGAGAAGCAGGTTCTATTTCCACTCTACTATGGGCTTGACAAGGTACCAAGAATATCCAATTATTCTTCTCTGTACCTGAGTTTTCTAATACATAAAATAAAAATTCTATTGACTTCTTAGTAGAACACTGTGAGGTCTCCTGGCTAAAAAGAGAACTAACAGAGCTGGGTAAAATCATTGTACCGTTTCAAAATTCTCATCCACGTTGCTGACACCACATCAGCTGACTCACCTGCAGACTTGCATATTTTCCTCAACAATTATATTAAATGCATTTATTGTATTTCAGTCCTCACTTATTCCTGGAAATGCAAAAATTTTTCTTACCTACACTTTTTTATAACTACTCTTATTTTATTGATTTTTGTTAGTGAATGTTGCAATTCATAAAGAGCTATCAATAGCATAAAAGCATAAACTAATATTTTCTATCTGTCTTAAAAACAAACCAATGTCTTGTAACATAATATGAACCAGTTAACCAGAGTAATTTTTTATTTGCGCTCAACCAACTATTCGTAATTTTTTATAGTATCTAAAATACATCTTGAAATGCCGATATATTTTTCTAGTAAAATGTAAACGTTTCATAACATGTTATTGATCACTTAGTCACTTACAGAACTTTTAGCTAGTAAGTTTTTCACATCCATCTATTTGAGAAAATAGTGATCTACTCTTACACATACTGGGAATTATCAGGCATTTTGTAGCGGAGTTTTAGAAAGGAAACATTCTCCTTTTCAATGGTTGTGTTTAAGAAGAGTGTAGAAGCAGTTAATAGGGATACGTAGGAGAAGAGTTCTTCCTCAAAGACAAACAAGGAGGAAATACCTGTGGTTACCATCTGCAACAAAAGTCACATACTTAAGATCTTATTTGAAATAGAGTCTTTGAGGAAGAAAGACTTTAATCTAAATGGACTGAAGTGGCTTTAAAAATGCCTTAGCTCAATTACCTTGACTACTGGAATTAGTGGCCCATATGTAGTAAATCAAGATATAAATGGTTTCTATTTACTTTTTTGCATTTTATGAAAATTAGCAACAAACAAATGTATCACTAAAAACTAAAATATAGTTTTCTAAACCAGATTAGAATGAAATAAAACTCCATGATGAAAGGTCACCATTACTATTACATTAATAGGTCAGTGGACTGAATCATTTAGTAACTAAAGATGAAGGTTTTTTTCCTATGTTATTGTTTTCCTTCTTACATCTCACTGATGGCTAACACCTATCAGTTTCTTTCCTCCTCCCTATACACAGTATCTCAATGCTTACAAAGGTTTAACAGCTAAACATACAGCTGCTTAGAAACAAGAAGCTAAGATGAAAATGAATAATTTCTTAATACCTCCATTGCTTACCTAGAGTATTCCCCTTCTATGTTGGAAGTCATTTCCCTTGAGGAAAGTAAGTGTCATTAGTATAAATTTAAAAATGCCACTACTGTCTCTAAGTTCACTTGCTGTTTGAACAAGGTGGCTTCTTTCCCAAAAGAAAAAACCTGAAAATTCACAATACTTCCTCTTCTGGGGAGGATGCTTTGGGATGCATTAAATCATCAGTGAGATGCAGAGTATCTCAGTCAAAGTGAGAACAGAGTAGGAACTTAAAATAGAAACAGGCTTTCTCAGAAAATTGGTCTGGTTGATACAAAAATGGTGAATCACCCTTAGGATGTACAGTCTGTGCAGAAAGAGATATGATTCAAATCAGATTAGATTTCTGACCTTTACAGTTACAGACCGTTTTTCACTCTGCTTTGGAAAACATAGACATAGACTCAAGAGAAGTTGAATAGTGTATGTGTTTCAGATAGAATCTTTGTGTCCCTGTCTCCTCTGAGTGGGCAATTTTCATCCTGAAAGTTAAGTTTCTAAGACAGCGTGCTAAGTGACCGTCATGGTTTAACCCAGCAGGCAGCCAAA
>NW_009196915.1:0-3184 GCF_000690835.1 Fulmarus glacialis | reverse complement strand
TGCGACCATCCAACCAATTTCTCATCCACTGGACAGTCCACCTGTCAAATCCATACCTCTCCAGTTTAGAGAGAAGGATGTTGTGGGGGACTGTGTCAAAGGCCTTACAGATGTCCAGATAGATGACATCTGTAGCCCTTCCCATGTCCACTGATGTTGTCACTCCACCCTAGAAGGCCACTACGTTTCCTTTCATAGCACTAGTTTCTCCACACAGCCTCTTTCCAGCTATGATGTGGTGTGACCCAGTATACAGATATTATCACTGTAGCTGCAGTGTGAAGGACCAGTAAAAGTTATGACTGAATTTTTAATAGTCAACTGGGATTTACACTACAAGAAAAAGAAAATTGAAGCAAAGACTGTATATGAATCAAAATGAGTGCAAACTAGGTTAATGTAAATAAAGCGCTATATAGATGTGTAATGTAATTTTTATGACAACACTGTTTTGAAAATGTGCTGTCAGGATACAGGCAAGATACAAGTTAATGAGTCTGCAAACCTTGGTTGCTGTGATTAGCCTTGCTTTAAGTTGATAGGTGTGTTCTTTATTGGTTAGTCCTCTCAAATATCCTTCATTTTGTAGGACACCACACAGTTTCAATATTGTCTACATTTCACACTAGTTCCGTGGGCTGCTCTCCCTGCTTTCTTGCAACATTAATGGTTTTTAGTTGTGCTCCTGCTGTCTGGCCCGGACAGGTTACAGTGGTGTCTTCTCGCGGTGGCCTCTCTGGGGCAGGAGCATTGCAGCGGGTACAAGCTGTCTGGTCGGAGGGCACAAACCATCCGATTGCTGGCTGTGGGGCTAAGGTGATCGCCCCTCTCCCTTCTGCTCCGTCTCTCCCCTATTAAAAAATGCCTTCGTTTGAGAGACATGAAATACTAATCTGTTGTGCCATTTATTGTAGCACAGCTTACCACCACTGGAATCGCAAAGCACCCTGAGTTTTGTCTTAGCCTGATACAGCTGCCTCGGAACTGGCATTTGGCAGTTGTCCTGGTGATTTTATAACACCCAGGGTCTTAGGATTTTTGATTCATGTGCTGCAGAAACTTGTCCTTATACGGGATAACATGAAATTCCATGAGTGAGAACGGATGGGTTTTCTTTTGCTCTGCTTTTTCTTTCCATTTAGGGGAAGATTTGTCAGTTTAATTTTCCTTATCGCCCTTTCTGTAACTAGAAAGAGAAAAAGAGAAACCGTGAGTGATCTCACTTAATAACCACCGATCCATGAGTCTTTCATGGCCTTTGGATAGGCGGCTGTGCAGAGAAGGATTTAAAATCAGGATGTCTGTGAGTCTTCCTTTTCTTCTAAATTAACCGTATGTTGCAATTTCATAAACAATTATTTCAGTCTCTTTACTTCTCAAACACAGTATTATTTATCATTAAAGGCTGCTTTGAACATAAAACTATTAGGATGCCCTTTATTAGAGTGGCTTACTGCAGCTCACTGTCTAATGAATTTTTTGCTTTATGACTTGCTGGCTGAGTTTGGGCTCTTACTTTAAATCACACAATTGATTCAGTGTTCAAAGTCAGTTTATCAGACCGTATCTTCATGAAATTGCCTGCCAGCAGAGCAGCCTAGGCAATGAAAAATTAGGATGGAAAACAAAGTAACCTTGTTATTTTTCTAAATTGTCAAACATTTGCAGTCTGCTTCTGCAACCCTTAAACTGTGGAAGGGAGGGGAGCTTCTGATGCCAGCTCAACAAAGCCAAAAGCAAGCAATCCTCTGGAGTGAGGTGACGCCGCTCCCCTCTGGAAGGGGCAGCCAGCCGAGGGGGCCGTCGTATGAGCAGCCCGGGGCTGCGGCAGCTTTCCTGATGGGTTCATCACGTGGCAGGCTCCCTCTTCCTATTTTTCCCGTGAGGTGTCTGCAAATGCCTGTACTGTAAATCCATTTTGTCAGTGGAGTGTACAGGGAATGTGGTAGGCCCCAGGAAAGCCATCGTTTGTGCTGTGAACGATGCAGTGACGCATTGGTGATGCAGCGGTGAGTTGCCATGCCTGTCTTAAAAACCTATGTAGCAGTGAAAGACATTTTACAAGATATTGCAGTTGAAATGATGATGAGAGACATCATCTGAGAGGATGAGGTTATGATAGACACTTAAGGAAAAACATTTGTCTTCCCTTAGCTAGCCTGGTCTTACCAGTGGTGCAGCAGACGTCGAGGGACGATAGGAAGGGGGACATTTAAAACTGTGCTGGGCGCAGAGCTGGGGGTGGTGTGTATATGGGATATCTGCAGTCCTGCCGTCAAGGGTAAAAGCTCACCTGCCTCTGGATTAGGCAGTCTAGAGTCTCATCACCTGGATAATCAAGTTTATCTGCTTCTGGTTTTCAATGCATCAGTCACAGCATCTCGGCTGGGCCAAGGCCTGGTTTCATGCAGCCTCAGTGGTTTGTAGGCAGGAATGGAATTTGACCCTTTAACAAAAGAAAATGCCACGTGGTAAAACCTCTTGGTACTTCTGGATTAAGAATTATCATGGTAAGTACTTCCTGAATGTGCACGTGCTTAATTTTGTGTACTTGGATTGCAAGGAAAGCCTGATTGTACTGAGGTACAACATAAACTTACAAATACGCCTGACTGCACGATGCTGCCAAAAGGATTTTTAATTTGCCAGCACAATGAAGAGTTAAATAAGTATGCAGAAAATCCTGGTTTTTGAAGAAATATCTCATTTTACATCATCTTCTCAGAGGAAAAATTATTCGTGTTAAATATGCATCAGACCTTTATACAATTTTTAGTCACTTTTTATCGATTTTCTTTTCGTTCTTTTAGAAATATATTGAGGTTTGTTTAATAAAACTGCATGTACTTCTGTCCCTTGGTGCTGAAATAAAAACCACTGGATTGCTATTTATGAAAATAACTTTATTTGTAAGCCACAGTAGAAAGAACAATGACGCAAACTGCGGTAAGAAAAGCAGCACTATAACACAGAGTAGGAGTCCCATAAAAATAAGTTTCTCTAGTGAAGAGCAGACCAATAGCTACCTAGGATCTCAGGAAAAGTATTTTACTCATCAGTGGAGGCTCCAAGGAAAATGTATAGGCAGAAATGTTGGCAGAAATGTTAGAAATTAGAAAGGCAAAAGCCAGCTAGAAGTCAATCTGGCCGCTGTTGTGAGATACAACAAAAAATGTTTTTACAA
>NW_009196914.1:0-6458 GCF_000690835.1 Fulmarus glacialis | reverse complement strand
GCCCCATCCCTGGAAACATTTAAGGTCACGTTGGACGGGCCTCTGAGCAACTTGATCTAGTTGAAGGTGTCCCTGCCCATGGCAGGGGGGTTGGACTAGATGACCTTTAAAGGTCCCTTCCAACCCAAACTATTCTATGATTCTTTGATTCTATTATTCCTTGACAGATATAGACAAGCCCTAGGGAAATGTCCTTCACCTGGGCAGAAATGACTCCATGCAATATTAGAGATGAGGGGCTGATTGCCTAGAAAGAAACTCTGTAGAAAAAGATGTGGTGTACAATAAAATGAACATGAGTCAGCAGTGTGCCCTTGGAGCAAAGAAGGCCAACAGCCTCCTGAGCTGTATTAGTAAGAGTGTAGCCAGAAGGTAAAAGGAAATGATCCTTCCACTCTATTTACCACTTGTGAGACTACATCTGGAGTACCAACCCCAGTTTTGGGCTCCCCAGTACAACAAAGACATGGATGTACTGGAATGAGTCCACTGGGGGTCACCAAGCTGGTCAGGGAGCTGGAGCACAGGACCTTCCAGGGGAGGCTGAGAGAGCTGCATCTGTTCAGCCTGGCAAAGAGAAGGCTCAGGAGACCTTTTGGCTGTCTACAGCTACCAAGTTGGAGGATATAGAAAATACAGCTGGACTCTTCTTGAAGGTGCACAGCAATGGGATGAGAGCCAATGGACAGGGAAGTTCCAATTAGATACACGGGGGAAAAAATTATCCTTCAAGTCATCAAACAGTGGAACAGGGACCCAGAGACGCTGCGGGATCTCCATGGTTGGAGACATTCAAATCCTGGACACGGCCCTGAGTAACCTGCTCTAACTGCACTGGTTTTATACAAGTAGCTGGACTAGATGGCATATGGACTTTCCTTCTAACCTACACAATTCTATGATTCTGAGACCATTTTTGGTTTTATAGTGCTCACCATTACCTCTCAGTCGTCAGGCATTAGTTTCTTTGCAGTATATTAACTAAACAAGTATTTTTGCATACAATTTTTCTTAATAAATCCTGTCCCAGATGGTAAGAGCAGTCCAAAAAAGACACAATGCTTTAAAAAAAGCATAGGTATCTCTCATGACACAGTAATGAAACTGTTTAACTGAATCTTAATTTTAAGTCAGAACATATTTTTTTAAATGCATAAAGTCAGCACCATAAGTAGTTATCCAAAATATAATACTGCTTATAATCTCAAACAATTATAAAAAAGGATATATATTAGAAACCTGTAAGTCAGATACAGAAGGTAAGTTGCCTAGTTTCCAAATAAATGTTATATTTGTATATGTTAAAACCACCTTATAAACTCCCAGATACTACTGCTGTTTCATAGCTGAGTTGTGCAACTATATAAACTCATTCTTCATAACAGAATTTTTTCTTTTCTCTTGTTGATAATTGTGTTTTTAAAAGTATTCTTTTTTTCTGTTAAAATTAATGTCAGTCTCCATGTAGTTTATCAGATTGGTTGCAATAAACTCAAAAGAACAAAGCCTTTGTCTTTGGTGTAATGATGTATCATACAGAAGAAGTGAAAACTTCTTAACAGAAATCTCTTACAGTGACTCAGCAGAGAGCTTACGGAACAATAGGTGGATTTGTTTTCATTTATTTGCAATATATCCCCCTTCTGATAAAAACTTTGAAGAAAAACATTAGTAAAAAAAGCCCAGAACTTTCAGAAGCATGACTAAATCTAATAATCCTGAGTGACCAAGGAAAGGTTTTAGATGAATTTGTCAGATCTAACTAGCCATTAATCAAAGTTTTGATATATATTTATACAATTTTAAAAAAAAAGAAAAGGAAAAAAGGTTTGATACAAGGATACATTTGAACTAGGTACATTTTATTCAGGAATTTGGTGCCCAAATATACATGTCTAAAGGCCTTATATGCCTCAGTAAGTGTCTTATTTTTCAATGTAATGATCTCTGGGCACCTCAGGTTTTACATCTATCGTGCCTACCATTACCTCATGTGGACACTTAGAGTTTTCTCTCCCTTGTTTCTATTGCTGCTTCAGTGAAAATGTTTCTATCCTTACATTAATTCCTCCAGAGACTATACCTAAGATGTCACTGCTGGAATAGGAACTGAAGCCAGATCTCCCACAGCCCAGGTAAAAACCTTAATCAGCAGACACTGACTCATGCTGCTTCTCACCCCTCTTTGCTCTTTGAAATTGGCAGTTTTTGGCTGAGCAAAGGAACAACTGACTTCACATAGCTGCACAGGTGCCAGGACTTCCCACCACATTATACATGACAGCTAGGTGCCAGTCTCTGTCCTGAGAGCTGCAACTGAACCCCCTCAAGGTGAAAAAGAAGCTGAGCCCAGTAAAAGCCATAATCTGTTAAGATACAGAAAACGTAGGTGTCACCCCCCTCTCACATTAACATACACACGTATCTCCTCTGCTTCCAGTTCTTTTAAGAGCAACAATAAGAACTGATCAGCACATCAGAAGTGCTGTGGTACCTATCAGGTTGCAGATGGCAACTGGAGGAAGGTGCCATCCAGAACACCCTGCGACAATCTGAACAAGCAGCTTGATCTCCAGGGGAGAAGAGGCATTTCAGACAAACCAGCTGTGCTTATTGTTTCCTACAGGCTACTCGTAGGCAGTCCCAGGCAGGCTAGGCAGGTGGTTATCCCACTTCCTTTAGACCTCATTCCAAGGCACCTATTTTTCCCCAGGAACATACAAGGAGTCAAGAAATCCTAACATAGGTTTCTGGATTTAGCTACCAAAACCTTTTCCTGTACCTTGAAATTAGTATTCACCCATAGTCAATTACGAAATTTTACTTTACTTTTTTTTAATTTACCTGGCAATTGCCATGTCCAAAATCTGTAGAAAGATCTTCTACATGCACCAGCTACAGATTTCACAAGTATATTTTTTCTCCTAAAATCTACATCATCTGTTCAGTCCTGAACTGCCACAAAATAGGATTGTTATCCAGCTTGCAAAAAGGAAATCCGCAAATGACTTCAATTTTACTCCAAATGACAATAAAGATACTAGAAAAAAGAAAGGGTTCTTTGCCTATGTCAAAAAATGAAAATATAGAATATGTATTACTATAAGCACAACACAACAGTAATTTATTTTTCAGAAACTGCAACTTATTCACTCAGTAGATGTCTCAGTAGGACACTATAAAATCGTAACAACAGATATCCCATAATAATCTTTAATATCACAGTGCAAATGTAGAAAACATCACCACGTAATTCCACAAGAAGAGGCTTTTAGTGGAGAGAACTGGCTACACAAGCAGGAGTCAGATGACCCAGATTCAACCCAGCTCCTCTACTGACTCAGGGCTTATCTACCCAGGGAAAACAACCTATAATAGCTTTTCCTACAGACACTCCTATTCCATTAGTCCTAAAATTTCTTTGTTTGGGTAATTTAGTTCACTTTAGAATTTAATTGAAGACAGCACAGAATACTCACCATGTTTAAATTTCATATCCCAGCTTATTTTGCAACAGGTTCAGTGTGCAAACAAGATTTGATGATAAGGCTCAAAATAATCAGTATATCACTTGGTGCTTTAATTTATTCAAAGGATAAATGGCAATAATTTATGTTACATAAATCAGAATAGTATTTTGAATCTGCAAATATTCAAGAACTATGACTAGATCCTCAAATGATGTCATACATATCTAATCCAGACATGTAATTGGCAATTTTTTTTTCTTAATTGTTTAATGATTATGTAAAACACTATTTTCTGACTTCTATTCCTCAGCAACTCAAAGAAACATTAGCTAGTTCCAGATACAGAAGAATTTAAAGAGATATTTCTTGAACAAGAAGGCAGAAAATTGCCTTCCCTTCCTTATGGGAAAATTAAAGAGGCTTCCATTACCTATGCACAAAATTATGTGTTAAATTGCATGTTAGGGTGCAGTCAGTTAATATACAGCATTTAAAAATTCTTTTAGTTCAGATGGCACTTATTTATTTTTATGAAGCATCTTTGAACTGTAGTTTAAATTAAAAACAATTCATAAGTGAATATAAAAAATGCTGTGCTACATCTATATAATACAGGGAAACAAAAATAGGCAATTAAATTCTTGATCAAAAAATAATTTTAACCTATAAAGGTGCTTAATTTGTATCTGAGTGAAATGTCTTAAAGCTACAGGTAGTCTTACTACTTATTTATGTTTGTTATGCAACTGACATATATGATTCCTGGCATCCCTGGCACTTCAGTAATCAAAATACATACTTGCTTGTTTGTGCAGACTAAAGCTAAGACTACTTAGTCTGAAGAGTTTGTTTTCAACGGAAACTACACCAGGAAAAGACAAGGTAGCATTGTCTGATGGAATTAAAACTGAATTTATCTACAGCTGAATATCACAAACAAAATAGCACTAGTGGAATTATTAAAGACACATATTTCTGTTGAAGACTTGTCATATTCCTGCACAGAAGTTTGAATCTGTAAGTATTACACATTAAATAAAAGCCCTACTGGTTTTGGCTGGGATAGAGTTAAATTTCTTCATAGTAGCTGGTATGAGGCTATGGTTTAGATTTGTGATGAACAGTGCTGATATCACAAGGATGATTTAGTTATTGCTGAGCAGTGCTTACACAGCGTCAAGGTCTTTTCTACTTCTCAGACTGCCATGCCAGCGAGTAGGCCGGGGGTGCACAAGAAGTTGGGAGGGGACACAGCTGGGACAGCTGACCCCAACTAACCAAAGGGATACTCCATACTGATGTCATGCTCAGCAATAAAAGCTGGGGCAAGAAGGAGAAAGGAGGAAACATTCGGAGTTATGGCGCTTGTCTTCCCAAGTAATCGTTACACATGATGAAGCCCTGCCTCTTTGTCAGATGCCGCTGACAAACATGGTATGATAAAGCATTGCAATTTTCTAGTTACATTATCTTAAAAATTCTTCATATATTGTCTTGTAACAGTGAGAGTTTCTCATACTTTTTGCTCTTTTCAATAAAAGTTATTTTTTATATAAAACAAAAAGTCTAGGTCTGCCTCACAGAATGGTAAATGAGTTTTGCCTTTATATCACGTAAAGTTTCAATGAGGGATACTAGAAGGAAAAGGAATCAGGATACTTTTAGGAAATGGACTCTTTTTCTCCTGTAAGGATTTCAAACATTTGACAATTAATACCTACCCAATTTCCATTTTATCTAAAATACATTTAAAATGTGTCTTGCAAGTGAGTGAACAATCTTTGTATTTGTGGACTGCTTCCAGGAAGCTACCTCCTCCCCCTTCCCTTAACACTGTCCTACAGACATTTTAAAAATTAAGTTGTCACAACAGTCTTTCCCTTCCCCACCAAAATTAGACTGATCACTGTTACCACTTACTGAGAAAAAAACACATCTGATTTAGCAATAGTAATATTCACATGTTCAAGACTGCCCTCACTGAAATAAAATTTGTGTCCGTCTCCTCTTGCCTTCAAAGTTCTTTTTTTAAAATCCCAAACATATATGCAGATTCAAGGACTGTTCATTGCGAGAGTAAGGCTAATAGCATCTGTATGTCTCTTCCTGACCACAATCTTAGTTCTTCCTTCAAAAGAGAAGGAGGAGGATAAGCAGGAGGAAGAAGCAGCTGTAATTCTGTAGCAGCCTACATTATTTCACAGCATTCCAACATTATTTCACTTTTTTTCATGCTACCAGATCTTCATTTCATTCACTGACTATTTTACTGGCACTATCGTTAGACCAGGCTATCAAGGCTTTAGACAGTCCCTTCAAACAGTGATGAATGTTCCTGGTATTCCATATGTTTTGTGACATTTGAGACTCCCAAGTACTACATTTAATCAGTGCAATATGCTTCAGTGGTTCTCATCGTCACACAATCTCAAAGTCAAAAAGCAACAAAACAACCACCCCCCAAATCCTTTTAAATGTGATACTTTATCACAGTTGCCAGCATAAATTTTCCGTTAGCGACAGCTCAGTTTTTCTTCCAAATCCACATATGTATCACTTTAAAATATTCCTTCTATTTATGGAACACATAGAATTATGCAGTGAGTTATACTATGTGAACACTCATAGCCAGATTTAAAACATGTGAATGGATTTCATTGAGATGTGTGGAACACTCCTAACAGATTTCTTTTTTTTTTGTGATCCAAAGACGATATCTCTTGAGTAGTTTAATAAAATTAATAAAATTTAGTTAGCTGATGAGAAGATATAGTTGAGTCTTACTAAGTATATTTTACTATTCATTTCAAAAGACTACTTGCTTAACTCTTTCCATCAACAACTCATATAAATTTCAACTCCAAAGATTAGTTAGGCACATTTGTTTCCAAATCACTTATTGTTCATTATTCATTACCTCTTCAATATTATAGGTTTTCCTATCTTAATTCTATTCTTTATATATATAATATAAAAATTTTAGAAAAT
>NW_009196913.1:0-17195 GCF_000690835.1 Fulmarus glacialis | reverse complement strand
GCCTATATTGATACCAGGGGTTGCCCCAAGCCAGATGCAGGACCCTACACTTGGCCTTGTTGAACCTCATGAGGTTCACAAGGGCCCACTTCTCAAGCTTGTCCAGGTCTTTCTGGATGGCATCCCATCCCTCAGACGTGTCAACCGCACCACTCAGCTTGATGTTGTCCGCAAACTTTCTGAGGGTGCATTCAACCCCACTCTCTACATCATTGATGAAGATATTAAACAGTACTGGTCCCAATACAGACCCCTGCGGGACACCAATTGTCACCGACCTCCATCTGGACATTGAGCCATTAACCACTACCCTCTGGATGCGACCATCCAACCAATTCCTCACATACCAGACAGTCCACCCATCAAATCCATACCTCTCCAGTTTAGAGAGAAGGATGTTGTGGGGGACCACGTCAAAGGCCTTACAGAGGTCCAGATAGACAACATCTGTAGCTCTTCCCATGTCCACTGACATAGTCACTCCATCATAGAAGGCCACCAGGTTGGTCAGGCAGGACTTGCCCTTGGTGAAGCCATGCTGGCTGTCTCGAATCACCTCCCTGTCCTCCATGTGCCTTAGCATAGCTTCCAGGAGGATCTGTTCCATGATCTTCCCAGGCACAGAGGTGAGACTGACTGGCCTGTAGTTCCCCAGGTCTTCCTTTTTTCCCTTTTTAAAAATGGGGGTTATGTTTCCCCTTTTTCAGTCAGCGGGAACTTCACCGGAGGAAGGAATTTGCCATCCTTTCCTCCAATTTAGAATATTCACTCCTACAGAACCTACAGTGGTAACAAGAAACCTGTTTTCTGATTCTAACCGTCATCTGTATTTTTCACATCAAATGCAATCTACTGCTTCCAGCCCTGTAGTGCCCATTACAATGGGTCAAATGCAGGGGGGAAGAGAACCAAGAAAACCCCACAGGATTATCTATAAATAACTGAAAATTTCAGTGTGTTTGGGCCTGAAGCACTGCAAGGTTTAGTGGATACAAACAAAAAAGAAAAAACATCTGAGAAGTAGAGAGCACAAAAAAACCCCATGTATTGTTAGAAATAGGTAGGGTTCCTCTGTGGTCTTAGCACTTACTGAATCTTCAAAAGGGCAACACTGCGAGGGATACGATAACACACGTTAGAATGCCTTTCACTGAGAATAGTCCCATTTTACATGGGCTTAAATTTTCAAATTTAAGAATCCTAACAAGAATTGCATAGTTCGCTCTCTTTTAATAACTGATTACTACATAAGTATCTTCATTCAAAGGCATAAAACAAAGAAATCCATTGTCTATCAAGAAGGAAGAGAGGCTTGAAACTGTTTCTCCTCCTGTCTCTGCGCACTGATGCAAGCTGAGGGAGAACCTAAGTCTAGGTAGGCAGTCCACTGAGCTTAGAGTAGGCAAGTGTCAATTTGTAATTGTTAGCGTCTAACATGAAATCACCACAGGAACTACGATTTTCAAAAGCATACTTACCTGTTTGTTCTTGCTCAGCAGAATGAAGTTCTCAAGTGCCAGGGTTTATTTTATTTGTCAAAATAATCCTGTAAGATTTTTTATTTTTTTAAATGGAACAAGCATTTCCAGAGCACTCCGGTGGGCAGGTGAAACATATTACTTAACTTGGGAGGAGTTCCATAATCACCATCATGATTATCGTGAGGACGGTAAGTGGTAAGATCCCACATTTTCCATCTACTCCTTTGTGCCAGGATAGTTGTTCCTGAGCTGGATCAAGAGCACGAGGCTCTTGAGTAGGAGGAGCAGAGGGGAAGACCTCCAACCTTTTTAGCAGCAGCATCCACTCATATAAAAATCAAGCAACTGTGGAACCTTACATTCAGACTTTGCTTGAACCAGGCCCAGACACCACATTGCTAACAAAAGTAATAATGCCGGCTCCCCTGCCCATTCATTTCTATCCCATGCCAACACAAAGATTTATGCTGCCATGCAGTGAGCTGGATTAGGGAATACGACGTGGATTAAATGGGGTTGTGCCAGGAGACAAGAGTTAGTTTCCACCGTAACAGTTCTCACTGGCTACAGGCTCACAACGCGTATGGCTCTTCAAGGAATGCTAGCCTGCATTTTAGACATGTAGGGGAAACCACGGCCCATTCTCACTCTTGTTCACAAATTACACGCTGCATCCACAGTAATGCCATCTCAAGCCATTCAGCAGAATGGATTTACATCACATACTGTATTATTTCCAATGCAGTTCTCAATTTCCTGGGAGTACATTCCAGACTACTGAAGCATCCCGAGACAACAGGAGGAAACTGCTCTGGTCTGCCCCAGTTACGGATCATTTACGTCTTCACTGTAGCAAACAGGTTTCAGAGCCAATTTAATAAAGCTACTGGAGAATCATTTGTAGATCCAAAAGGGTATTTTTGTTTGTAGATGCAAAGTGTTTTACTAAAAAAGGAGGGCTTAAGGGTTCCCTTTCTTCAGTACAGATCAGTCAAAAAAAAAATACTAGTTTTGTGAAAGGGAGCTTGCTTTATTAAAGAGTGCTTGGAAGCAACTAATTTTCCCTAAAATGACACAGTCATTACAGAATAAATTAATTAGGCTTGTGTAAGACAATTTTCCTCGGTTTTACAGGAGTCTTGTTTGAAATTTTAACTATACAGATTTCAGAACAGAAAATACTAACAGCAAATCACACACGCAATTAACATTTTTAAAAAATGGATGGGCTAGTTAACATTAATAGAAGGTATGTTAGAGACTGAAGACAGTGCCAGCTATAAGATTTTTAGCATAACTACACAGAAAATTAGGGCATTTCAATTGTGACCTACAGAATCTTTCCTCCTCTTGCTGTGTATATAGACACCATTAATATTTCTAAGGCTTTTCATTAAAATGCATGGGGTTGAGGGTGAACTGGTTATATTTACACAGGTCATGTTTTTCCTGTTAAAAACAAACACTTAGAAAACTTAATTCGAGAGACAGTAACATGTGCAATAACATCTGAATCAATTTTAAAAATAATTACTGCTTTCCTCTTGTTTCTCATTAAGCCAATACTGCTGCTGCAAAATTGGCAACTTCTTCAAACCAGTTTGTTCCAGAAAAAGCTGCTCCTATCTAGTTCCGACAGCCTGCTGCCGCTAGTGGAGGGGAGATAGGTTAAACCAACAAGCAAGCACATCTCAAGGGGAAACTGGCACTTACTGCCAAAATATAAACATTCAAAGCAACCAACAATCTAGCAGATAAGTTTATTAAAACCCAAATGCTTTATTTACCAACCTTTAAAATGTAAATAGATGAAAACCAGACTAAGACTACTAGCTGTAATCCCCCCTCTGGAACAGCGTTACAAGCCAGTTTTTATGCTGCAGTGCATTGACTTTCTTGGAAAGCACTGCAGAGCTGAATTAAAATATTTCAGATGCTCTGTGAAATGGTTCATTGTTTTTGCTATATGTGCGCAATCTTCAAACATTTCAAATATCGCATATTAGACTTCACAAATTGTAAATTTTGCAAGGGCTGACTCTCCAGCCACTTCTGAATACCTTAAGAAATTCAGAAAGGAGAGTTTATGTTCACATCCAAGGCTGTCCAATGCATTTCCTTCAACAACACAATTATAAGAAGTGTCATAATGGTAACAAAGGGAAATACTGCTATTGTGGGGTAGACAATATTTAAGTACAAGATGATGAATAAAAACCCTCACTGCCTTGCAATGAACGTGCTTAAACGACGATGCAGAAGCTGCCAACAATTATGCCAATTCTTACTGCTGTGATAAGCATTTCCTTCATCAAAATTAAAATACATTCTTTCAAGTCCTGAAGTTGTCAAGTATTTCCAACTTTATGTAATGAATTCAAGCATACAAGATGCAAGGATTTTTAAAATTCAGTGACATTCTTGCATCGTTTTCTCTGAGCAGCCTAGTATTTAATTTTTCAAGTTGCTAACATTTTGAAAGTGGGTTTAATGCTGTCTAGATTCATACATTCTACTGAAATACCATTTCGCAGACACTCTGGTTCCTGTCAACAGTGCTCAAGTCCATTGTATCCATGTGCTTCTAGAACAAGGAAATTAATACCTTTCTCCCTGAATAGCAACATGTTAGCATGTTGTTATTACTATTTTAAAAAGATCATTGGGATAAAAAATTTCTGTTGCCAGAAACTCTGGTATGGAGATGGACCCTCCCTTAGAGTTGTGAGTGCGACACAGCTAGTAGTCATTTCTTTGTAGCAAGAAATTCCATAGTCTGGTCTTCATCTTTTAGAGTTCTCATCTACTACCAGCTGACAGTTCAGTAGTTGCAGGACAATGCATCACCAGAAATTATAGTTATAAAAAAAGTAGGTAAGCAGATTATCACTTGGGCAGTTGGTGCCAGTCACAAGCCAAAGAACCAAGCCTTTCTGGAAGACACTGAAGAGTTGGTTCTTTTTAACCCTTTGTTGAAAAGATAAAAACTATACTCCAACATGTGACATACTTCACTGTTTCACCCACTTCCTCTGTTTAGCCTCAGATACCATAACGTTCCCATCAATACTGAGCAGATGTGAAAGTAAAAAAAAGCCTCAAAAAAGAACTTCTAAGAATCTGGACCCCATTAAGGGAACCAAGTTGGAAGCAGTAGTAGGAACAACAGTAGGTAACAGGCTATAGTCAGAGTATTTCAGGTCAAATGTCATCCAAAACAGGAAGGCTAATGCAATTCAAGGTCTTTGGCTAGCTCATGTTACTCCCTCTTCTCTGAGTGCTCAGATGCACCCTTGCAATCTGTTCTTTCACAATTCTCCCATTCTCAAAATCATCACCACTCAATAACTGGAAACTACCTATCAGGACTTGGGAAACCAGCCTCTTGGCCCTTATTTTTCAAGCCACTAGCCTCAGGGGAGCAATTCAGGTGCCTAAACAGACATACCTAATTTGAGGAGGATATCCGGCCTGGCTTCCAGCTACTATTCCAGAAGGAAATAGGTCTCCTGTGGATTGTGCAGTACATCTACCAGCCCTTTTTCGAATATCACAGGCACCCCAGAAATTCAGAAGCGGCAGAACATATTCCAGTTTGGACAGTGAATCTCAATTCACCTGCTACTCTATTCCACATATCTTTGCTATGGTGATTTTAAATTCCTGGTGGAAAATACAACTGAGAGGCACACAGAAGATCTCTTATGTAGTACCCAAACAAACTGCAGTCTGTAGCTCCAAAGGGAAACTTGGTTAAAATCACTGAAGTGTCAATATTCAGAGCCATCGACTTGTTAACTGCAGTGTTTGCTGCATCCATCTGTATTCTGCTATATAGATACCTATTTTGAAGTTCTGCTTGAGGACAGACTTATAGTTCAGAAGTCATCAATATCTCTATTATGTTTCCTTCAAACAATCTCAAAATATAAATTACATTAATGTAACAAATATAATGGAAGACTCCAAGAACTTTATCCATAAATTGTATATGCAGGGAATGGATGTTCAAAAGTATATAGAAATAATATGTTAGTTTAGAATAATAGGTTCTGCCTTTGTTTATATGATATTTTGTTTGGTGAGGGGGTGGAGAGAAGAAAAAGAAAGGGCAGGCTGATATTAAAAAAAAATAGATAGAATCATAGAATTATTTAGGTTGGAAAAGACCTTTAAGATCATTGAGTCCAACCTTAAACCTAACACTGCCAAGTCCACCACTAAACCACATCCCTAAGCACCACATCTACATGTCTTTTAAATACCTTCAGGGATGGTGACTCAACCACTTCCCTTGACAACCCTTTCAGTGAAGAAATTTTTCCTAATATCCAATCTAAACCTCCCCTGGTGCAATTTGAGGCCATTTCCTCTTGTCCTATCGCTAGTTACTTGGGAGAAGAGACTGACACCCACCTTGCTACAACCTCCTTTCTGGTAGTTGTAGAGAACGGTAAGATCTCCCCTCAGCCTTCTTTTCTCCAGGCTAAACAACCCCAGTTCCCTCAGCCGCTCCTTATCGCTCCTTATAAGACTTGCGCTCTAGACCCTTCACCAGCTTCGTTGCCCTTCTTTGGAAGTTGCTCTTCTTAGTATCTCTTCAATATATTCTTCAATGACGATATGATAACAGCATATTTGCCGCCCAAGTACAATGCCCAGGAATTAGATCCCCAGCAGTGAGAAAGAGGAATTTAATATGTATTTATCAACAAATTCTGAGTATTTATAAAGGTACACTTTTAATCTGTGCTAAAATTGTTTGTTATGTAACAAACACTTTCATTATTAACCTAGTAATATTTTAGGGATTTCTACTTTTTTTTTTTAAAGCTTGCTGTTGGCAGGTACAGAGAAAGGCACAAATGCAAGACATTATTATTGGAATAAAAAAGTAAAGATTCAAGCCATTTAATTTATTTGAGCAAAACCCCAAGATTCCTAAATCCAGTCTATTCTGATTACTTGTTACATTCAAAAGGTGTTTCATACTAAAGCTTGTCACATGCAGAATTTTTGCATCTATGAAAAAGTAACTCCTAATGGCAGTACAGAAATAATACTGATTTACTACGCTGAAGTGAATCCATAAAGTTAAACTTTGCACTTGAAAGATAAAGTTTCTTCGCAGTGTTGCTGAATTTTAATACCTTGGGTAGGATTCATCTAAGTGTTGATTTACATGAAGCTCTCTTCATAGTCAATGCAGACCTAAGTAATATAGTTAGGTCATGAGTCGTCTCATCCTTAAAGCAGATGTCTACACTTGGTCAGATGAATCTCACCTTAAAAACATCCAATTCTTTCCAGCAACTACACTAATACTCTTACCCACTATTAGGCAGCCAGTTCAGTTGCAAGAATCCCTCTAATTACTGGGTTTAGAATATTGGAGAACAGAAGATCCTCCAAGTTATCTTCAAGTTACAAGCATTGCACTTTTGGGTGTAAATGTACAGGAATAAAAAACCAACTCACTTTATATTCCTCTGTTATACGTGCCCAGTATCCCACAGCACTGCTCTAAGGGTTCAAAAAGCAAGGTGACCAGCTTTTTCCAGCTCCCACATAACTTTAAGACTGCAAAGCTAGAGCAATATATGCATTGTGAGATCCACACAGACTATACAGCCTCCAAGAACCAGCATTAAGCAGCAGCATTTTTTCTTCTACTCTGACAATGCATTAATATGAAAATTACTGAATGCAACTAATAAAATGTATTTCTTCTGGGTTAAAGAGATGCACTGATTGATCAAGTAAGAACGACAGTGATTTCAAACAGCTGTCCTACATCTCTCAGAAAACAGCACGTTACAGAAGCGGCAGTGATACTACTTGTGTTCCATGCATATCTTCTGATATTTTCTCTTGCTGTAATCTGCAGTAGATAACTCAACCATGAGCTAGACCCTGTTGGCTGATGTGAACATCCACATCTGCTGAAGAAATCTAGTTTTCCTATGGTTTCCCCCCATTCTCCCAAAACCAGAGAAGAGCTCCTTCAAAGGCGCTTTCCCAGCATGACACTCTCTGTACTAAGAATGAAGTTTAGGGAAATAGATCTTCTACCAAAACCGGTCTTCATAAATGCCATTTACCTGTCCTTTAGATTCACTTGATGTGTTTCCACCTTCTTGTGCCATATTGCCTGGAAGTATTGATCATATATCAGTTTAGATAATAAAGTTCTGGAAACATTACACTTTGCCTCAATAGCAGTCTGGGAATGAACTAGGATTATACTTCTATTCCTACTTTATTTTTAAGGAACATTCACAATGGTTCAACCATGGCATTGGGGTTCTTAACCTACTTGGCTGGCATAATGACAAATGAAAAAGAAAAAACAAACAACCATAACTTTACGGCAGAACAGTTATTCTGGCAAAGGTTTGAAGTCAGACATCCTGCAGCTCATAGCACCTATACCATATTATCAATAATTTAAATCAGTCAAAAGGCAGCCAAAGTAAACTTTATTAAATCTGATCTCATCCCCATGGAACTGGGAGCTGGGAAAAAGAAAAAAACCACACAATAAATACAATCAGATTGGAACACAATACAATACTACTGTTGCTAAATGGACTTTAAAAGGATACAAGATTAGCATTTAGCTTCTTAAAGAATTCAGACTACATTCAGCTCTTGCACAAAGGGTGGAACAGAGGGAAGAGGACTGTCAGTTCAATCCATTTGGGATGCCCATATATGAAGTCTTCTTCATTTTGCCAAAACGGCTTCTAGAATGATTATTTTGAGAAGACATCTTTGGCCCCGTTGAGTTTAAACAGCAGTGATAATAATCTAGAAGATGTATGAGCTACCATAAGCTTCTAAGTTGTTCCTGGTCCCAGTTACAAGGCCATTTCTAAGAAGAAAAAGGCAACACAGGACTGTCTCCCGATCTGCAGTTGAACTTGCTCAGTCCAAGATACACAGAATTTTACTGATAGTGCCAGTCCCAACAGTTTATACAACACATACTTATTTATGGAGTGGTAAGAGCAATTCTTGCAGGTCATTCTTATGATACAGATAAGAGTTAAGACAAATGTAAAATAAGACCCTATTGCTAGGGTTTTTTTGTTTACTCTTCACTGCTAGAAGATGTGGGAAGACCACAGGCCCTCTCATACATTCCATCTCAGGCTCTTCTGAACACTCTTTTACAATATTGGACTCTGTCTTTGCTATGAAGCAGGGAATAGCCATTCTATTTTACAGCTTGGAGTGTAACATCTGAAGAAAGGGCTGCTAGCATCTCTGGACTCACATTCCTACTCAAAGGTAGACTATGGGAGGCAACCTTACACCTATGCTTATCCCAGGAAAGAATTCTGTGTATCCGTATTTTGAGGTAATACTTACTCAGGCAAGATTTAAAGCATGAGCTCTGAATCCGCAATTGAGTTTCTTGCATAAAGAAGGGACTGAGGAAAAGTTAAGTAGAACTTCTCAAAGGAGATCAAGTTCCTTTAACATTTGATTAAACTAAACAATCAAAGCATTCTAAATTATTTTGGGGGTTTCAAAGAAAGATTTGCTAGCCAGCAGGTTATACCCTCATAGTCCCCACTCGCTACCAGCAATGGGAGGAGAAAACAAAACTGTTGAAGGCCAAGTAGTCCGTAGTTGGCAAGCACAACAATTCATAAAACAACTGAGAACAATAGCTGCTAATCTGTGATGAAAGACCCCCAAACAAGACAAAAGCAAGTAAGGAACAGAACTACTGAGGGCTGAAAACCAACTGCCTAAGCAAGCAAAGGTACTACTAGAACTGGGAAGCTGTAAACACTCAAAGCTAAATCTAACCCTGAAGTATGCTACCTCCAAGATTTCAACGTTCCCAGGACATGTAGCCATTACTGAGGTCCTGCTATTGGACACCACATATCATTACACAGCTCTATACTCATTCAACAAAGCTTGTCTGCTAAATAGACTATCTCAGCTTCTGACCGATCAGCTGCCCACTACCCTAATTTATCACTTTGTGGCTAGGGAATGCGATGAATTTCAACTTTTACTTGAAAACCATTGAAACAATAGCTACAAGTCACAGAACTTTTCCAAAAGGCAAAGATGATTCAAAGCTACTTCCACTTCTTTTTAAACTAACTGACTACGAAGGCAGGTAATTTACACTCCTACATTACCTTAGCAAGTAGTTTACTCATTTTAAAGCAGAGTCCAGGTTGTGAAAAAAAGTATGTTTCAATTCACACTTTTCCTATTCAGGCTAATCTTGCATACTACTCATTTCTAGTAACAGGCCTGTTGGTGCTGGGCTGTTTTACCAAGGGACTGTACCTTGCATTTAAAATTAGAACCTTGCTCCCACTTTAAAATGTCTTATTCTCCAACCCCAGCAGAGTGCTGCAGCTCTCCACCACGCTTTCCACCTACTCATTCCCTGCACAGCTGCCAGTGTTCCCTCCCCTAACCAGCATCATCCCTGTTACAAGCATCCTGACATAGCAAGTTCAGCAGCAGCCTAAGCGTAACATGAACTTCGGTTACACTGGCTTATAGCATTATTTCAACAAACTTCAACTCCGCACACCCTTAACCACGTTGTGACTCTATAGCAGATGCCTAGAAATGAATGAAGCTGATTAAGTGAACTTTTAAGTTTATTACATGCTTTCTGAACTCAAGTAGACATCCCAGAAAATACATGGGGTTTTTCCAACTCAACATTTACGTAAAAATAGTCCTGTTTCTTTTTTACTATGTACAGTACAGGCAGATGTGTCAGCTCAGTGGGAAAATACACAGTCACTTTTCAAATTAGGTAATAATTTTAGTTCAAACAGTATTTCAGCTACAGTTTTGTTTTATTCAAATTGCACGGTATTCACTTCAGGGACTACAGTAGAAAGGGGAACTCACCACTTTAAAAAAAAGTTGCCTGTGGCAACTTACTTACTGATCAGAAGCAGGAATCTCTCTACAGTCAGAAAGCAAATGGCTCAGTTCTCTTGTCCATGTACTCCCACTTACGGAGGGTTCAGCACTAGAGTTGCAGACTTCTTTTTTGAAATGAGGATGTGCCCGTGACCCAAATCCACTTTAGAAACAAGGGCCCTCAAAACCCATGAGTGCAGTTCAAACAGCTGAGCCTTGCTTACTGTCTTCCTTTTTTCTATAGCCCATTGATAAACTTCAAAAATAACTAGAAAGCTTGTTTAGCATCAGTCCTCTCTCATAAGTTAGTGATGCATGCAAGGTAACACACAACTTTCTCCCATGTAAATTGGGGAGACAGTATCAAGTAATTAGGAACATTCTTTATCTGAACCTTCAGTTTCATACCTGACTTTACAAGACTGTTTCTTGTTAAGAATGGTGTAATTTTCTTAGTTCACACAACTGTTTCATGCTTTCTTTGATGGTAAACACTTATGTTTTTATACATTCTCTCTGGCCACTAAAAAAAAAAGTAGATATTTAGTCAGTTCAACTATGACACCGACGTCTTCAAAGCACGTTTGAGCTGCAAGTACATTGTTTAAACAGTAAATGACTCCATAGTTACCTAATTGCTGAGGTAAATTTTAACAGCATCACTGGAATTTTTCTATAAAAACAATTTTTCTGTGATCTTTAAATTAACCAAACAAAAAAGAATGCATCGTGAAACTGTTACAGTAGATAAAAGTTAAATAAGAGATAGTAAGTCCAGTAGGAGATTTTGCTACTATTCACAGTTCAGCCAGATCATCTGCATAGGTCCACAATGCAAGCTACAGGGCCATATTCACCTGAAGAACTCTGCCTGACCAGCATATTATAGTTAGGAAATCAGTGAAAACTACTGTATTAAAGTATTAATCTTATTGTAAAAATCTTTCAAAAGTCTAAATTTCCAATTTCAGAAATAAGAGATTTTTCATAAACAGTCAGTTATTCATACTGAAATACAGTCACATTAAAATTCACTTTAAATTCTTCTTGGTTTTCCCCTGTCTTGTTTTTAGATTAAATATAATGGGCAAAATACCCACTTCACAAGTTTACTGTTACTGGGAAATTCCACCAAATAATATGGAAATTCCACCTACAGCATCTTAACACAAACTTATACAACCCTGGCGTAAAACTCTTCCTGTACAAAAGACCAGCTTCTTTACCAACACTACATTCAGAATCAAGAGTTTCAACAAAATTCCTTTCTTAAACTAAAGTTGAGTGAACATGGCCGCTTTGTAGTACTCATGTAAGTCAGCAGGCCAGCCGACAAGCTGCATGGCCTGCTAGCTCATCAGTACATTTCTCCAATGAATAAGCTAGCCCACAAAGAGCACACTCCTTCCTTGACTTGTCTCTTAAGGAACATATGCACCATTATTTTTCCCTCGCTCTTCAGACAAGTCATTTTCTTAAGCGGTATCTCTATCATATGCATTAAAGCAGCCCAATATACTTTCAACTAGATAGACATCTAAGAATTTTTAATACATTAGTATATATGTCCTCTCCTGTTACCTTATGATCTAGGATTCCTTTCCATTATTAAAAGCACTAATTGCTTACCAGAGACATTATAAGCCAATTTTGTATTGGAACAGAGCTAGGTTGGCCTCTGAGGATTTAAATCTTCATTTTAAAAAAAAAACATTTCCCTCAACAGTTCACATATTTTGATAACTTCTACAGCCTAACTTCTATCAAATTTACAACCTGCAGTTGTTCTTACACTCATCTGATGTTTCTGATGGCTCCAGCTTTTCAATCTCCCACTTTCTACTGAAACAAGCAAGAATATAAATGCATCTAACCTATCCTCAAAATACTATTCTGTAGACATACATAAGATAATAAGCATATAATATATGGCTTCTTTCAGCATCATGTAGTTGTCTACCTTGATAAAGACTGCATAGGTATATCTACTGGTCTTTGTGGAATTCCTGGTAGGAGAAGGCAGGAATTTCTGGCAAATATATCCTCTACTTCAAATTACACTTGAACAATTAGTATCATATCCCATCCTATATATCTCAAAAGCATACCTTTTTCTAGAAGAAGGGCATTACAATTAGAAAAAGAAGAACCTTCTCTAGATAGTTTACTGATTAATATTTTAAGTTTTTACTAGTTTCATGACTTTTTAGCCAAGAGGCTTGTCCATTACAAGCCATCAAAACAATAACATTGTATTTCACCTGTAACAATGCTAAGCGCTTTTCACATATGCAATCTCTGGGGCTCCGGGAGTTTTCAATTCAAAGTACGCACAAATCAAAACCAGTATGAAAACTAGGCCTATTTTCAAATATCAGCACTCTCAAATCTACTTAAGTTTGTTACAGGTTAAACAATCCAGTTCCTGATGGCACCACAGCAGAAATAAGACTTGTGAAAGGATGCATAGATGCAACCACATATGTGCAAGTATAAGTGTATACCCACACAAATAAAATACGGACTCTTTGTAATGGTGAAGATGGAGAGAATTCACTTTAAGCAAGTGGCAATATGAAAGATGAAATGGAAATAATCATATGTAGCAGGCAGATTAAAAAAAAAAAAATCTTAAATCTTCTTAGACTACCAAGACCTGGAAGAAAAATTGATCTTCACCATAAGAAAGCTCAAATGAAGCTATTATATCCTTCAAACTATGGACCCTAATCATTATCAAACTGAAAGAGGGAAAGAACATGTTACATACAGAGAAATAAGAAAATTTAAGTTAATTTCAAAAGCTGTATTTTCAAGGTCAAATGAAGTGATGACATCGGAAAGTCCAGATATCAAGATCAGATGAGAGTCTGAAAGAGTTTAAAGCTATCTGGATAAGGACTGACTGTGGGACATAATAAAACAGCAGATGCCATCCGCATACATGAGGGGATATGAAGGGTTAGGTCTTCATTCCATGCCTTATAGACCTCCAAATTGTATTGATAAACAAATATTTCTGGGCATTAATAAGCTGAAATATGAAACATGAACATCACTGAAATCCTTGTTTAGTAACTCTGAAATATTTATTCCTTAATTAACAGCAAGTATCAAACATATTTGAGTTGTTAGTCTGGACACTCCCCAAGAATTTATATCCTGGGAGTGTCCAAACATTACATGCTTTTAACAGCTTCATACAGATTTGTTTGCTAGTAGGTTTGTCTACAGATAAACCAAAGAAAAAAAATTTCCCTCTATTATTTTTGACATTGACACTACTAAGATTTAATCACGATACCTGCATAAAACTTTGCTATGCATTTCCATTCACAAGTTTTTCCCCACACCAGTTCCCCATCTATCTCATGTACAGATTGACAATAAAGAACAAGGATGTTTGCAAATTAAATAAATAGTTTTGAAAAGGAATAGAATCTCAATCTATAACTTTGCAGTTTTCACATACCCCTTTCACATTTAAAAATTCCACAAGAGTACTATGATGCCCAGATACTCCCCACATTACGAACACTGTCCTTTAATTAAGTATAGACTACTACTCAACTAGTCATTGAAGCACCACCCAGCACAAAATTTGGGCAAATGGTGGATTTCTAATAACAGCCTTCTTGTGTGCACCAGTTATAACTTGCACAATCAAACAGTAAAGAACGGCCATTTGAGAAACAAAAAGAAAACACACATGAAGTTAGCCAAGATATTTAGTAGCAGTTCTGTAGACACTTGCTCACAAGCTAGTACCACATTTACAGACCCACTCTTGCAGCATTCCCCACAGTTTGTAACATTCTGTGCCTAGCAACCCCTTTTTTGGCAATGCAACAATAAAAATATCACCTACATCAAATAAGTTGCCATTGGACATTCAGAAAACAAGCAGTGAGTTCTCCAGTGCTAAGACCATTGAAGTGTGACACACAGCTGATTCTGCAACACCTTCAGGAACGGTAGAGAGATCAGAAACTCCAAGTTTTCTTTTCTATAGAAATTATTTTATTTCAAAACTGAATGCATGTGGCAGTGTAGAGTATATCCATGCCAAATGGCCTTGCCACCAGCCTACCTTTGCAGAAGGAATACTGAGAATATCCACCACAGGAAACTCCTTCGCATGTCTTGACACTTGTCTTTGTCATTACCCATGCTGAACCTCGTATTCATGTGAGCAACACTAGAATTCTTAATTCACTCTAGATACTTAAGTTTGAATTTTTTTTTTCCACAGCACTCCTTTATTAGTTGTTAGTATCTTTACAGAAAGAGAGCCAACATTCTCCCAAGTAAACTTATCTGTATGTTGGAAGTTGAAGGCACGCATTATTCTAGTAAAGCGAAGGACTGTTTCTGCTTGGAAACGGTTTACTGAAGACAAAAAGCAAATCCAGGTTGAACTTGAAACTTGGTTCCCCTTTAGCTACCTGTTTCTCAACTAATCTGGATATTAGCACAACACTCCATCTCAAGGCTGGCTCAGTGAAGCACTTTTCAAATCACATTCCCTCCTTTGTTCAAAACAGACTCCCTTCTACCAATCTTTCTTCAGGCTTCTTTTTGTGCACCATGTTACTGCTCAGCACACATGCATAAGCAGTCTGTCTGCTTATCTTGCAGGAGCTTTTCATAGTTTGTAATTCTATTGTCTTCCTTACCTAGCACATTCCTTCCAGCACAAATAGCTTCCTTGCTGTTTATTTCTTCAGTTTAGTCACAGTAATCTCATAATTCATATCATGAGAGGCATTTACTATCCAACTTTCTAAGCTTCTGCTCTTCAGTTTATTTCTTCAGGTCACTCCTCATAAACATTTTGTACAACATATTACCAGAAGAGGTGACCGATTTGCACTGTCTTGTCCTTCCTTCCATCTTCTGAGAATTTAAGAACTCCTCCAACAATAACATTTTTCCTCAATATAATCAGCTTTAGACACTGACACTTTTTTTTGCAACCCTAACTTAAGTTTACAACTTTTTTAATATTCGTTGGAGAACAGAAAGCAGCCAATGCACATCAAGTTAGGCCTTAGCTAGCTAGTGTACACCATTGTCTTTTTAACTGGGCCAAAACCATGACAAGAAAAGACATAAAGAATGCATCAAGGAGACTGTGATATCTATACAAGTTTCTTCTTCCTATTGGACAATGAACGGTAGTGTGGAAGCATGAAAATAACTTGAAAGGAAAGTCAGCAGGGTAAAAATAACGTCACCAAAAAAATAGCATGTCTGTAAATTTGTAGAACAAGGATGAACATATACTGTGTAATTCATTCATACAGAATCAACTCACATAGTCAAAAGGAAGGAATAGAGCTACATACAAGTTTACTGGTACTACAACTCATTATTTCATCTATCATTTGTCCTCTCAAGCAGATGTTTGAATAGCACTAATCTTTTCATTCTTACGATACATCTCATTTCTTACTCAACTATAGACCCCTATTTCTGCTACATTTAAATAGAACATCTGGGAATTGAGTTATGCTGTTCATGACCTCAAAACTCCTAAGATGATGATTATATTATCTCTCAGCCTATGTTGCAACCCCTGAGCTAGCTGCATCTCTGCTCCCTTTCTCATTCCCAAGTATCTCATCTTGAAATATCTCATCATACACCTGTTCCTTCCATGCAGAACTTCACAGTTCTACTCGTAGACGTAGGAGCAATAACGTCTCCTGGATCAACCAATCTTAAATATACTGGCTTTGGGTCTCACAAATTTTCCCATTCTAGAACTTCTGACTAGGCAGTCTGACTACTACATAAATTACATGCTAAAATTAAAGACTGAATGAATACACTAACACAGACGTCCATGTAGACGAAGAAGCTCAGCATATCCTGTTAATAACATACTCTGGACTTTCTCAGATATTCTGAAGCAAGGCTGTCTCTCCACTTGTCCCAAATATTCCTTTCTCTCAAGAGGGTGTTCCTTTATGAATTGCTGCAAACATTTTGCATATTCAAGTTGTACTCTTTCTGGTCAGAACTGCTGGCAGGATGGTAAAGGTTTCCCAAATGCATTTAAAGGACAATGGCCAATACCTGCTTAAGAATGGCCTATCTGGAGTTACTACTTATTTCTTCATGTAGCATTTTTCACTTGAGCCCCCACTACACATCCCAATAAGCACAACCTCCAGTAATACCTATAGAGAAGCTCAGTTTCCATCACACTTCCTCATTTCTATTCAAGATTCTGCAGGATCTTCACCTGTTTCCACTAGAGGATGCTTGTTTGCACCTTTTTCTAAGATGAAGTTGCCTTTAACAACATTAAGTGACCCACTAGAACCTAAGAGGGCTAGGAAAAAAGAAAAACATTAGGAAAGTACTTTCAGATTGTAGGAGTTTATTGCACATCTTCTACAGCATTGTCATAAGTTACTATGTCACTACATGAGCTTACCAAAACTTCCTCATGGCATTCTCCCTTCAGCGCGACAATTAAACAAGTAAGTTTCACATTAATGCATTACCAGATCCATCCAGGCTGCCTATCAGGCGGACAAGTGTTACTGCTCGTCTGCACTTGTCACCGCCCAGGTGCTCGGACCCTCCCCGGCCGAACGCCGTGTAAAGAGGATGACACCTGCAGGGCTTCCCTCCAGGTGAGCTCCAAACTGCCAGCCTAGAAACATTACTCAAAAAAGTCTGTTCTCTCGCCACGTTTTTCTGCCTTTGTATCACCCCGAATCGAGGTTTTCTCCCTGCACGAGGCAGCAGCAAGCCCTCCGGGGCGCAAAGCCCCCCCCGGCGCCC
>NW_009196912.1:0-16219 GCF_000690835.1 Fulmarus glacialis | reverse complement strand
GCATCCAGCCAGGGTCAACCCACCACATCCAACGTTTAAAACTGTTATTCTTTTGATAAGAAATAAATTCCTGAATGCACTTACAAAAAAGGCTTTACATCCGACTATTCGCTCAGATGGATCCCTTACTGACAACCCTTCCTCTTCTATCTGAAGGTGGGCTCTCTTATTGCTTATTTCTTAAATGCTAATAATGTGATTTGTGATGCTCACCACAAACAAGGTGAAATCCTGGCCCCTTTCAAGCCAATATCAGAAAATCCCACTGACATACCTAGGTGGTATAAAGAGAAAAACTGATATAAATGGCAAATCTAGTTCTTATAGAAGACCAAATCAAAAGAAGTGTTTTTATATCTAATGAAAGTACACAATGAGGATCACCTGGTGTTTTGACAAATGTTAATTTGTTATTTTCCACAAGCTGCATTTGGGGTCACTGGGTCCAATTCTTCTGGCCAACACCACAAAAGACACACTTCTCACAGATGCCCTCTTCAAAGAGCTGAAATTAAATAAATGGAACTCAAAGAGAGAATGCTAGATAAAACAGTAATGCTTCTACTAAATGATGGTCTCAAAATAGTGATTTTTTTAATATTCTAGGAAAATAATTTCTGACTTTCCTTCACGTGTGATGTCCATTGGGCAAATATATTAACTTCTGACGGCGCAGCATGTGGGACTTCGCAGGCATTTTGAGTGTACAGCTTGACATGCTAAAGTGACTCTTGGCAGCATCTTGGAGGGGAAGCTAAAAAAAGAAATGCTGTAGGTTGTCTAAGTAGTCCCTGGCTTATTACAATATTCTTTAAAACCATATTGAAGTGATGCAATGATTGGACATAGTTTCTTGTTGTCTGATGTCATCTTAAAATTTCTCAGGGGAAAAAAAGAGGCTGAGTGAGATGGCGAGACAGAGATGGAGCACCATGTGTTTTTACAACGCGGCATCCATTATACATGAGTAAAATAGCAGCCGCTCAGCTGCAATCATGGTAGGCATGACTGCTTCTCTTATAAACTCATATTTCATTTATTCATTTCATCTTTCATTCCAAGACCCTGAGCCTCCACACATTTCTCTGCAAGTATAACTATGCACCTGAATAGTTACGGTGACTTCAGTGGGGATTACTCACACGGAGAAATTTAAGCACAAGGATGGAGGGTTTACAGGACTAAGGCCAGAAGCTGTAGATAGCTGAGCTGGGAAAACTGGCAATAGTATAGTAATGTAAACATTTAAATGCAGAAACAGAAATGCAGACTACAGCATTCCTTTCTATATCCCTTTGGCAATTCCTGACTTCCTTTGCCTTTTTCATGTTGCAAACTGAATGCTGGATGAAAGTTTTGGTCCTGGTTCATGGATAGGGGGAAAAATACTCCTATTGCTTGCAATGACACTTCGATGAGTTCTTGCCTTTTTTCTCTACATAAATTGTGCATCTATTCATATATATACTTTTTCTATGGAAGCAAGTTTGCCTAGTTCATTTATTAGAAGGCTGAAGCTTAGCCTGTTGTTTCGTGTTCCTTTTCTCTCTCACCACCATTCAAAAAGTACCTTAGAAAACATACAAGAAGCCCAGCATATCACGCTGTGTAACTCACCTGACCACCAGCTGATCATAGACTGGATGCTACGTGCCACTGTGTTCACTTTTCCTTCCCCATGTTCATTCACATTAACAAATAATAATTTTGTTAGCAAGATTGTCCTTACCCTAAGTTATGGGATAACTGTTCATTAGAAGAAAGGTGGAATATTTCTTCATGTTTTTATTAAATCTTGAAGTCTCCAACACCGTTAAGCAAGCTACAGATGCTCGGTGAGCAGCATTTGGAAAGCTGGAATTTGCTCCATTGCACTACAGTTCTGGGTTTTTTTGCCCAGATTGGAAGAGTGGGAACCTCTGAAAGCACCAGAGTTTTACATTGTTTCAGTCAGCTTAATTGCTGGAACATGCGTTTGGTTTCAGATCAATTTCTTTAAGGAGTACATGTCACAAGAAAATGGATATACATGACAATTTATTTCCTTAGACATCTGTAAAATACTACATGCTTTGCAGATTGAGATGTAACATTTGGCTCACATTAGGACTGGAAAGCCAAGGTGTAACAAGCATTGGTTCAGTTGTTCAATAATAATTTTTTCCATGCAACGAATCCTCCTTATCTTTCATTAACTGCCAGTCAGGCCCTCCAGCTGCCATGTGCCAAAATATACTCTTGGTTATTAGCATTAAAGCTACTGTTAAAACTCAGACTGAGACATGAAGGAAAATGCCCTTTCCCAGAAAAATACATTTTTGCTTCTTCCTGCTGGAAAAACTATTTGAGAAAGAGTACTCATGTTTCAAAGATATGTGAAGTGCTATGAGACTGATCAGACTAAAGCTCAATAACCACAAGGCTGCTATGCACAGTATAGAGCAATATGAAGTGCTTATGCTTATCCTGTAGAAACAGCTGAGAGTTTGGCACATTATGTATATCTCTGAATCTGTTCAATGCTCCAGTAGAGGTGCTTATTTAACATAATTTGATAGGACTTAGTGCTAAAGAAATGTTTACCATCTAATTGTTTTCCAATAAGGTTCAAGTGGTTTTAACTTTCTAAACTGCTTCCCTTATTGGTGAAGGAAGAAGAGTCTGGATTCAAAGAACAAGCAGCAGATCATGTAAGAAGACATGTCTATCTCCCCTGCCTCCTATTTGCTGCAGACATTTCTCTCTCCCCTGTATCAGACATACACATTAGCATCAGCGTGTAGGAAGCTAGACATGTAGCAGTGGTCTGGAGCTCCTGAGATGTTTGACCTGCAGCATCCCTTGGAGGGGGGATGCCAGAAGCGTGAAGCAGTGAGACTGTAAGAGATGTGTGGACGCTTCCCGTGCTGAAGAGCCTACATTTCCCACTCTTTGACCTGCCCTGAAAACAAGCTGTAAAAGGCTGCTGAAGCTAGGACAGAGCTGCTTCTGTCTGAAAGGGTTAAGACTAAACCCTACAGTTCATAGTGCAGCAAAGGAAACCTGACTTTAAGTAAAGCTTGGGGCAACCATGCCAGGTGAAAGTAAGATTGGGCTAACCTTTTCTTCTGGTCAGTTCTGTTTCTCCGAAGTATAATAATTCCTGTGACTCTGTGGGAGGAAACATCGATAAATTTCTTGGAACACAAAGTTCTGTTTTACCATTGCATTCCATTAACCAACTCCATTTTCTGAAACACAGAAAGAGGGATGCAATTACTTTGGGTGTCAAGAAAAAGTTAGTGGTGATAACCTTAGATGTTTTTGTTAAGAATTTCTCTGACAGTTCTGTTACCTGTTGTGAATACTGAGTTACAAAGAGGAGGGGCAGAGAGGGAGAAACTTACGTTTGGGTGTCCCTTATAAATCTTAAATATGGTCCTCTTCATGCTGATTTTCCTGTTTAAAAACTGCCTCATTCATCAGAGCTCTGTGGTGAAAGTAGGAAGGGAAAGTCATTTAACAAACGCAAGAGAGGATCGGAATCAATGACAGCACACGAGAAGAAAATGATTGCTGACTGCTTTCATGCCTGAAGTTTCCTTTGACTTAGGGAAGTTTGGACCGCGAATCCCATCGTCTGAATGTAGCACACTATTTCATGGAGCTTCTGCACCCCCTCTGCTTCCTTTATGTTAGACCTTTGAAAACTGGGAAGGATGGGGAGACACAACATTTTAGAAAGCCTTGGAAAGTTTTAAAATCTGCCTTTTTAGGCTTGTTCTGAATGAGTTATTTCCACAACATGGCTCTTTGAGGAGTGCAGAGCATAAATAGCAGTGCCTTGTGCATCAGTAGTCATTTTAAATGCCAAGACCAAAGTTCAGCTTCTCAAGATCTTTACTGGGCAGCTGATTACATCATTAAAATGCTCAGTGGGAAGCAGGGACGTGTATCTCCTTCTACTCTGTAGATGTAACTGGTTAAGAACTTTGGTATGCCAAGATTACCAAAATGCTTTTAGTTTGGAATATGAGTTTTAGTAGGTAAATAAGGAGAAAATTATTTAAAATTACTGGTTTCTGAAATGTGAAACCTCAGTAGACATAAGGGATTGGATTCGTGCTGCTAGACATTAAATATCTGCAATATAGATGTCATCACCTGAGCTAATCTCCCTTGTATCTCTTTCAAGTCAGCTGAGAGAAAGAGGCTTTCTTAGGGCTCAGCATCTATGTTAGCATGAGGTAAGTCGAACTGTCGAAGTATCTGTTTCTCTCCATTGATTATTGAAAGAGCTTAGGTTCACCCGTTCAGTCAATGATATAGACGTCTTTTTTTGGCCAAATGAATACCACCTGAGGTATCAATAATAAAAGCAGCTTTACATTTCAAAAGCAAGAAGTGACAAATTCATCACAAAGGAGTGACTAATAAAACAGGACTCAACTCTATTCTGCAAAGTAGGAGCAAATATTACAAGCAAGGATAAATTAAGCAGCTTTAAAAATTTTAAATGGATTCACTAAAGAGAAAAGTTAGAGCTGGTTCTGTATGAAATAGTTAAGTATTTTTAAAAATGGAAAGTAAATCTTGCAAAGAGGTTCCAAATGACGTGTATTTTTGCTAGGATTCAGGAAAAAAAGGTTTGTGTTGTATGACAATGTTAGTTAACATAAAAAAAGAACTTTCTAGATGAACTCACAAGGGTGAAACAGTAAATCCACATTCAAGCTGTGTTAAGAAGCAAAGCCACTTCCCAAGAGTGGAAAAAAATAATCTATTTTTTAGTTATGAGTAGAAAACTTGGAGATTTTAAAACAAAAAGCAGTAAGAAAAGCTCCAAGAAATCTTCATAGAGCCTAGTTTATTTTCGCCGAGTAAGTCAAAGCAGAAGTGACTCACTTGCTCATTTTCCCTTTACATTGGATTTTTTTTTAAGACTCTTGCCATGTCTCCACCTTGGAGTTGGGAGGCTGCTGGGACGATGGGCGTTCAGCGACATCCATCCTAGCGAATCACCGCTGCGTATAGCACAGCACCGGATACATCTTGTCTTGTTTTGACCCTTACGCCAAAGGAGAATATGTAGGTGTCCCTAAATCACCCCCCGTGGTGGAATTCACATGCGTTCAACAGACGATGGAGTGGGAAGCAGCCATTGCCTTTATATACTGGATTACTCCCATACATTAAGGCATGCTTTTTGGAGCTCTTTGTGTCAGGGACTTGCTTGTTATGCTTCTGTCTTAAGAATTTATAGAGGGCTTCAATTACAAGATTATTGAGCACTTCAAAACCTTTGGTTGTCATAAAACCTGTCTAGCAGATGACAAGTGGAGGAATGGCGGGATAAGTGTCTTGCCCAAGATCACAGCAGGTTGTGGTGAGCAAAGCAATTGAGCCTGCCTGTCCTGAACACCAGTGTCGTGGTTTAACCTAGCGGCAGCCAAATACCGTGCAGCCGCTCACTCACTCCCCGCCCCCCCTCAGTGGGACGGGGAGAGAATCGGAAGGGTAAGAGTGAGAAAAACTCGTGAGTTGAGATAAAGACAGTTTAATAAAACAGAAAAGGGAGAATAATAATGATAATGATAAAATATACAAAATAAGTGATGCACAATGCAATTGCTCACCACCTGCGCTGACTGATAACCAGGTACTTCCTGGATCACGCCTACCATTCATATACTGAGCATGACGTCACATGGTATGGAATACCCCATTAGCCAGCTGGGCTGGCTGTCCTGATTATGTTCCCTCCCATCTTGTGTACCTAGCTCAGTCAGTAGGCATGGGAGCTGTCCTTGGACTAGGAGGGCACTTAGCAACAACTGAAAACATCAGTGTGTTATCGACATTCTCCTCATACTAAATCCAAAATACAGCACTAGCAAGAAATTTAACCCTATCCCAGCCAAAATCAGGACAACCAGGCACCATTTTAGCCTTGTTCTCAGTTTCTAGACTGTCCCTGGAACCCAGCCTCTCCTCCTTCAAGAGCTTCCATAATACAACATAGAACAATATGGACAATAATAAATCTTTGGAGTTGTACTATTATTAAAAAAATAATGAATGTAAACACTGCCAGGTGATAAGTGAATGCTGTTATTTCTCTCTCGGCAAGAAATATGGCTGTTGTAAATGCAGCATTCTTGCACATAGCCACATGTGCGTGCAGTGCTTGTGCAAAAGGGGAAAAGATTTTCTCAGTCAATCCTCCCTGTCATTCTGCTCTGTGGGAAATGCAAAGGCTCACTTAATATGTCTGTTCAATTGGGCATTGTCTTTAGGGAAAGGGCATGCTCTTCAGTACAGAAAAAAATAAAAGGTATCCCAGGGCAATCTTATAATGAATAATGATAATAAATTAATACCGGTAAATCAATGGCAATGCAAGCAGATCAACACAATATAATTCACAGTGTAGCATCTGAAATGAATATCAGATAGATTACTCAGTGATTAGTTGTGAAAAACATAGAATTTTGAAGTGTCGCTTGTCTTGTGGGCTAGTTATGAACAGGAAAAAATGGTTAGATTTGTCAGGTATGCTCAACATGACTCCACTTCCATTCAGGTACCTCCAGATACAAGGAAAATGTAATGGAAAGCTTCAGTTTAATTTAAGGCTTCACAAACTGGAGTGTTTGGGAAAGCAACAGTGAATTTGCAAAGGAATAGACAGTGTCAGCTTATAAATTCGTTCTATATGCAGTAATATGTGCAGTACTTATCCTTGTCTTATTAAGAGTTTTGGCCAAAAGCGAATCCACACCGCAAAGGCTGAACTTCATTCAGATTAACACCAATTTCAAACAATACTGAACATATTTTCCCCAACATATAGTAAGGCAAAAGGGTAAGAGAAAACTTCATTTTATATAATGGGAATATGCAGCTATGTTTAGCAGACTTCACTTATTGTGTTGACAGTTTTTGTGAAAGTGAGGAATCTTAATAAATGGGGTTTGCGTAGACCTTAAGGGCCAAATTCTGCAGCCATTTAGGCTATTTCATATTCATAGGATTCAATAGGGTTGCATCCGGGTAATTGAAAGAAGATGTGGCCTTAGGTATTTAAACTGTTATGCAAAGTATATTCAGTGAGAACTAAGGGTAATTTTTTCTCCTTAATTCCCAAAGCGGTGAAGTTTTCTATTATAGAAGCCAGCCTCAGTTCTTAGGATATGCTGCTGAACTTTAACATATTGGGTAGTATATGTTAAATATTTCAAGTACTTAAAATCTATGTATTTATACTTAGTATTTTTCATAACTGCCATTTGGCATGGCATCATCATCAGAAATTCATGTTTATGGCTGAGATATAGCAGATTGACCTAGAAGGTGCATAATTAGTGTAGGTTGCCTGTTAACGTGGAAAGTGCAAAGCATGCAAGGAATTCTACACAAGAGGTAACAAAGATGACCAGAAAGAAAAAAAAAGGACTAAAACACAGAGTAGGTTTATCCTGAAGTGTAAGAAAGATCCTGCAATGCACCCTTAAGAAATGCAGCCCAGACACTTCTGGCCCTCTCACTTCACCAGCCCTGGGCATCAGACTGAAACTGTGTGTATCTACACATACACACATACTAATATATACACGTATGAACACACACACCCACAAACAGATGTGCACACAGAATTTCAAACATTGCTTAAATGTTGCAATTAATTTTACTGCAAATAAGTAAAGGCAGTGGACGGGATGCTTTCCAGTGTAACAAATATAATCTAGTGGAACGAAAGCCATGGTGTCTGTAAGGTGCTGTTTGCCTTTGTGGTCCCAGGCTGCGTTAGGTCTGGAGAAATGCCTGGCATGACGTCCCAGCTAAGACACTGCAGTGGCCGCAGCTGCCCTGTGGACGACAGCCCCGACTGGAGCATCATGGTACCAGCTCCTGCCCTGCGGCCAATACACTTTTTTTTTTCTGAGCCTACACACTATGTATTTACTCTGGGGTGTTTTGTGAACAGCCTGACAACTGCCTCGATGCTGCCGGTGATAGAGAACGAAGGGAACTCCCCCAGGGAATTAAATTCCTTGGCCCTTTTGCTGCACCTTCGCCCATTTATGGGGCATAAAGAAAAAAACTTCTGCTGCATGACAACCCTATAAGCTTAAGAAGACTGCCCTGCAGTTAGTAGAAGTCAGTCCTTACAGAAGTTGGCTGTTTGTGAAATTAATATTACATCTGGCAACCTCAAAGCTACAAGCTGGTTGTGCAACACTCCAAGAGAAGGAATTCCACATTTTCATGCTCGCATATCCCTAAATCCCATGTCTAGCACAGACAAAGTCCCTAAAGTGTTTCTTAAGATAAAAAAAAAAGGAAAGATGAACTGTAGTAAAATGCAGTAAAACACTGTGTGTTGCTGTATTAGCAGTGGTGGGTACTTTTCTTTGGTCATCGTGTTCTTTTAGGGTTTTCTTCCACGTGTATGTGCTTCATAGCAGGCTATAACTACAGTAGGAGTATAACAGAATTATCACGTGAATTGTCTTCCATTTTTGTCAGGCTAGAAACTCTGCCAAAATATTACATGGCCAAGAACTGGCTAGACTAGAAACAACAATCCCATCTAACCCAACTTCCAGAAGAAAATCACTAGCCATGTTAAGCTTATGAAGAATGCTTCTGAGACTTCATCAGCACATCCTGAAGTCTTGCGTGGTGCAAGGCTAGTGAGTATAGCAGGTAAATTAACAAAATAATATCACTTCTCTATATAGCGACACCTATTCAGGCTGCAAGATTAGTGTGATGCAGTTTCTAATCTTGTCTACCAAAATACATAACAAATCTAAGTATGAAACTTTTCTCCATATGGTCCTGAAATAAGTGAATAAATTGTTGTACAAGGATAGGCTGAGATCAGTCTGTTTGGCTAGTGGCTTTTCTTTTTTTTCTTTTAATTTGAACTTAAAAGGAGAAAAGAAGACAATAATAAAAAAGAGGGTTTACGAGAACTGGTGTCCTTTTCTTTTGGGAATCATATCTTAGATTAATGCCAAGATCAGATCATATTTGATTAACCATCTCAAAAATGGTCTTTGCAGTTACAGGAGGAGGGATAAAAATAGTGACGTAAACTTAAGAATAGCAAGTTTTAAAAAATACAGTAGTTGGAAATATTAATTGGCTTCGTGTGATCACTTTTTACAGCTCATTTGAGCAGCGTGTCTGCTGAAGTGCATACCAGCAACGAAGTCTTCAATACTACTTGAACATCCTGCTATCTGATACAAAGTCATTACAAATTAATGGAGGAGCTGGACAAAAACTATGAAGAGAATACTATCAGTTATATTATTTTGTAATTATACAAATTTATGGAAGGAGCTCCAAGGACTTGCCAACAATAACTAACTCTCCTTCTACCACTGCATCATTAGTAAACCTATTAGCCCTATTTGTCTGTGTGAAAACAGACAAAGGGAATAAATAACCTTATCTGTCACTTTCATAGGCTGGGAAGAAAGCAAAGAAAGTGTTTGTTTTTTCTCCAGCACTCATTGGTTTGATCTGGTTTGGGCCAAAATATTTTAACAAAGGTGAACCAAGCCCACTAATGGTAGCACCATCCAGCTCTGCAGCTGAAGGCGGCATGGGCACTCTGACAACATACAGTTATGTTCTGCTTCACAGTTTCAGTCCTCCTGTGAATGGCACCATTCCCTCTAATGCTATGCTCTGCACTTGTTATGATTCCCTAATATAGCTTATACTCACAGGAGCCCTTAACAATTTGCCCAAGGTCAGTCAACAAGTCAATTGAAGAGGTGGAAAAATCAGTGCTTTTGATTTCCTCTCCCCTTCTTCCACCAACTATTGGACTATCATAAAACACAGACCATTTCAGTTTTTTTGCGGGGGAAGGGGAACATGACAGCTTCCTTTTCAGACATCAGAAAATACTTTAAAGAATTGGTTTCTCTAGCAACAGGAACAGGAGAAAAAAGAAGCTATCATAAGGTTTTTTCCCACCTACTCATTTTTTTAATGTGGTAAAGCAGATGGCTTGGATAATGCAGGTACTACAGATTCTGATTTATTGACTGTAGACAGAAATATAAATACAGAAGTGTATGCACTCTGCTGTATTCAGTAACATGGTAAGACTTAATGACTTCAGAGTTCATACTTCTTTTAAGTTCTATGCATCTGTATCGACAAATGCCATTATTTATTGCTAAGGAAACATTGATGGCAGAGCTCACTGCGTGTGGAAACCAAATGCCGGCCAGCCAAATACTTCCCGTATCCTCTGCCTTCCCTGACAGCAGTGCTGGCTCCATGAAGTCTCAATTTACATCTTTGACAGTCATATAGTTTATTGACCTGGTCAAATACTTTCTGTTAAGGTGTTGTAAATAGGTCAGTACCGCAGGTATATAATGTCAACCTTTCGCCTTTGCCAAGAAAATTAAAAATGGCTTAGTGATCTCTGCTTAGTGATTATAGGAAGGAGATTATTCTTTTTATGACTGCACTTGGCCCATGGCTAAAACAGGGAAGTACTCCCTGTATTTCTTCCACTGTCACCACTTCGAGTGTTACATGGACAGAAAACAAAAAGGTTCTCTTTAAAAAATGCTGAGGACCACATGCCCCTTTTCTGCTGAAGTTGCTGACACTGGTAGAGTACAGACGATAGTCTTGTCTGCAAGAACAGCCTCAGCATTATGTGCTTGGTTTTGACTCAATGCACTTGGTACTTTGGAGAGCATGTGCAGAAGTCAGGTGGAAGCAGTGACGTTATCAGGATCTGGGCTATTCTCAGGATTCAGTTTCCATCGTTTTTCATTCCTGTATTTGCAAGCAAATAATGCCAACTCCATTACCAGGCAATTTTTGATAGCAGCAGTGCCACCGGTATCTCTGCAGCAGACCTGCTGGGAGAACAGTAATGGAGAGGAAGAGAACATAAAGGAATATGGGGCTATTCAGCCTGGAGAAGAGAAGGCTTTGGGGAGACCTTATTGCAGCCTTTCAGTACTTAAAGGCGGCTTATAAGAAAGATGGAGACAGGCTTTCTGGCAGGGCCTGTTGCAACAGGGCAAGGGGGAATGGTTTTAAACTAACAGAGGGAAGATTTAGACTAGATATAAGGAAGAAATTTTTTACAATGAAGGGGTGAAAGAGTGGAACATGTTGCCCAGGGAAGTGGTAGATGCCCCATCCCTGGGGACATTCAAGGTCAGGTTGGACGGGGCTCTGAGCAACCTGATCTAGTTGAAGATGTCCCTGCCCACGGCAGGGGGGTTGGACTAGATGACCTTTAAAGGTCCCTTCCAACCCAAACTATTCTATGATTCTATGAAAATAAAGCCATTTTTCTGGCTCAGTGTCAGTCAGGGCAATACCATTTCCAGGCTTTCCAGGTTTCAACTTGGTTCTTATGAGAGAGAGGACTGTGCTGCAGAGGCTGGGCAGCCGGTCATGGCTGGTGACAACGGGCACTTTCTCAGGAAGCTGTGTGAAGCTCCCACAGATCTGCTGAGTCAGCACTTCAGCATAGCCCATGCTGGGCAGAAGCATGTGGACACTGTTGCCTGCAAGTCATCAGTCAGCAGCTATTTTAGTATGAATAGATGGGTTATTTGTGCCATTGAGATAGATGTATATTTTCAACTTTTTGCTATTCTCAGAACGCTGTGGAAGACTCTGCATGCGTGGAGCTTTCCCCCTTGCCCTTGGCCAGGCAGTGCAGCCCATCCCATGCTCATTGGCCCTTCTCAGAAAAGGCTACTCAATTTATGACCAGAAAGGGATAATTTTCTGTTTCGTTCCCATGTCCAGTTCACCACTCTGGTAGATTTGCCAACTTCTATGATGGTCAATGCTATAGGAAATTGCAACCTTTTTCTGTCTAATGAAAAATACTGATTTTGTTCCAGAGTGACTGTAATGAACATCAAGGGAGCTAAAAAATCACAGGATTTCAGAATAAAAAAAAGGAAAGTATATTCTCTTAACTGATGGAGACTATCACATTGGATAGAAGAAAATGAACTCTAACTAATGTTAGCTGCAGAACAACTGCAGTGTGTGCTTTGGGGAGATCGAAGGGCAGACAGTGAAGTTCTGCGACAAGGGTAGAGGTTGCTGAGCAGAGTCTGCCTCAGATCGTGGCACCATCTGCCAAAGAAATGGAGAGGGCCTCACAGTGGATTGGAAAACGGTTCTTTTAGGGTCCTGAGAACAGCCAGTGATGAGTAAGGTATTTGTTTAATGTGTGCCAATGGGACTCCATGGAGGCTTCTGGGCTGTAGACCCTCAAGAGCCAGGCTAGAGAGTATGAGAAAGGTGGAGGTGAACTTAGGAGAGGACTGGCGAATGGGTTCCTTTTCACTTCTGGAAGCACATTTGCTCCAGAATGACTGCTAGAAAAGAGACGTCTTCTAATGGGATGACAGGAGATAGTTTAAAAATGTTTACCATGACATTATGTGCATTGTTTATTTTATGTTTTGTGTAGCTTTTCATGCAATTTTTCTTAGAGGAAATATAAAAAATAATTTAATGAAATATTTCATGCAATCATTTAAACATGTGATGTGTCTCCTCATGGAGTATATCTTACATTTTAGTCTTAATATAACTTTTCCTCATGAATTTTAAGGACAGAGGCAATGTTTCAACTGGTAGTGTTTCTTACTAAATATATTGAAGCTTAAAAATAGTTGAAGTCTTTTTCTGAAGTTCTGAAGTCTTTCACCATGCCAAGCTTGTTTAGGAAAACTTTAAAAAAAGCATATTTCAACTGGGTAAACCAAATTTTTTTAGCAAAATTTCAAGCTCAGTGGTGTCATGAACTGCACATAAGAAAATGTTAGAAGCAAATTTAAGGCTAAAGGATATTTGAGACAACAGTGAAATAATTTAAAATGATAATTTCAAATTCCTGTGCTATTATTCTTGCCTTTAGAGTATTTTATTAAAAATACATGTAATTTTCTGCCATAAAGCTTGCAACTATATGATTTTAAAAATTTTAAGTCTAATTATCCTTTAGAAAGCTTGAAAGCTATAATATCTGGACAGCAACACAGCTGGAGCAAGACTGCTCAAAGGGGGGCTCTCAGAAACTGTTTTTGATTTCCAATGGAAGGAGACACTGCGACACTTCAACACTGGAGACACAGCGGCACAAGTAAAGTTATTTTTTTGCAGTCCTCCACCTCTCTTCTCTGTGCCCTGCTCTCCGCCGTAATTTCAAGCTGCCATTTCTAAGTGTGCTGAGAACCCATAAAGATGATAAATATATTTCTGTGTTGCTCCATGTGCTTCTTGACACCATGATTCACTGTCCCTTGGTGCACTGCAGCGGCGTCTTGCTGAGGGTTATTGGTTTGGATGGTGTGACAATATCCTCTGAGTCCCTCAAGACACGCTGGGTTAGCGCTCCCCGCTCCCCTCCCCTTTCATTGCTGGGCACGTACGGAGCGTGGGTGGCATGGTAGCTCTGTGCTGAAATGCTAGCACCCCCGTGGGGCACTTTTACCTCAAATTCTATTTTCTTTTATCCCTGCAGACATGCGCAAAGTTCACAACTTTAAAGGCTGACAATATCTTATATTTCTGACTTACTGATAGGATGTAACCTATTTATTTCCTAATGGCATTCAGCCAGCTTTTGTGTCCATAAAAATAAATTAAAATAGTGTGGCATGGCTGAAATCCTGTGCTTAGTACTTGAAAAGGCAACTGCAAAATATGCCATGTATGTTAAAGTGGAATGCTTTTAAAGGCAGTTAATAAAATGACATGAAAGCTGTAGTGTCCAAAAAAGGTAAAACTATGAGATAGATAGTAGCCATTCAAGCTGTATCTGGCATTCATCATATTTAACATTATTCCCCTGTGGCCTGACACAGACATGTTTCCATGATAAGGTTTTCTAGCGTGAACATGTGTGCAACGGCCGACGGAGTCACAGGAATAAGTTCAAAGGGAAGGCTTGCAAGGTGGGCTGGGGGTCTGCGATGAACGCTGGTGGGGGGCTGAGGGTGTTCAAACACACATGGAAACTGATTTGGGATAGAGTCCCTCACTGCAGTCAATTTTTTTGCTCGGTGGGAACAGGCATGAAACTCAGAAATGGCAGCTCCTCAGATGCAATGGTATCTAGTGTGCACTAAAAAAATAAATAAAGCTGAGTGAATGAGTGTCATTTTTTTTTAAATAAACACTGAGATTCCAATAAACAGAGTTCAGCTCAACAGTTCACCATTTCATACACTCCTCTGCAAACTGCTAGTGCTGGTATCTGCAGAGCTGGATGTCCACGCTGCCCAGGGACTGGGTACCCAAGGTTGTGTCTGGTCTTCCCATCTGTCCTGGGTCTGCCTAGGTTCTTGCGCTGCTTTCAGGTTTTACTTCTACATCTTTGTTGGTACAGATCTTAATTTCTTGAACTCCCACCAGCTTTGGGGGCTGAAGCTATGTCTGCTTTTCCTTACTGCCATGGGACTACATTCTGGTCAATGCTTTGTAATTTTGACATATGATATAATCACTTCTTGTGATCCTGGGGTTTCCTGGAGAGGACGTATGAAAATTATTTTCTGTGTTGGATTATCAGCTGGATTTGTAGTTTCGATGTCAAACAGCTATTCCAGTAGTGATGAGTTTCAAAAACATCTTTGTGACAACAGCATATCCTCAGGAATCCCTGAACCTTCATTTCTTCTCCCTGGGCAAGGAGATCCTTACCCTGCAGAAGACATCAGTAATGCTGGCTGCAGTTTACAGACGTGAGTGCAGGAGCAGGCGACGATACAGGGAGCGACGGTGGCTCTTTGCCAGACTTAAACTGGGAAGAGTCCTTGGGATGGAGCAGCAGTAGTAAAGCATTGGGTAAGGCCAGCCAGGCAGGGGGTCTTCCCTTGTGTGTAAGGCAGACAGAACACAACTACGCCAATACATCATGTGTATAATGGAGAAATGATATCTTCCCATCATCCATGGGGAATTTTATAAAACCACACTAGAAAAGGTGTAAACATAACATCCTGAGACTCAGGAAAATATTTGCTTAGTCTCTGAATTTCATTGCTTGTGCACACAGATTATTTCAGGACAAGAAATAATCTGGGACTGATTCTGAATATGTAAGAAAAAAAATTAGTCACAGAGTATGCATATATATATACACACACACAAAATGCAGCAATAATTTCTTTTCTGTTGAGGAAATCCAAATTCACTTAAACTTTCAAATGTAAAGCCAAAACTAAAATACATGCTAAATGATTAAAAAAAGGACAAAACCCATCTACTGCATGATGAGAGGAAAATTCTACAGCATAATATTTTCCTCCTATTCACTTCTCCTGCACAGAAATCTGTTGAAATGTATGTGAAAATGTTATGTCAGACACTCTAAGAAAACAAACATAAAACTCCTTGTATATTAATCATTTCCCAAGAGAGAGAAATCAACTTATCTTGCAAGTAACATATGTAAATCCAACACACCTGTATGAATTAAAGGGGTTTATTAGGATGTTAGTAGTTTACAGTTACAAGAATAATGCTGGCTAATTGTGTTTTGAGTAGCTTTTTAAAAGTCAGAAAAAGGAGGAAACCACTTTAAGACATCTTCTATTTTAAAACTAATTGTTTTTATAAAATGTAACTTACATTAGCTGCAACTACATCTGTCATTGGCTTTTTTTTTCCCCTTAAGTATATATTTAATCTTTTCTCTTCCTTGCTGCAGCATGAAATACCCACAAACACAGCCTGGGGAATTGACTGACTAATTATTTAGTGAAAGCAGTAAAGTAACGTATGGGTAGAATATTATCAAATGAACAGGGTGAGCAGCTTTAAAGATGGGACTATTTTTATTCAAGTTGTATTACATTTGGTTTTCTTTATGAACTGCAGAAAGTACAATATGTTCAGACAGAATGTCACTCTAAAGCAGACAATAGCCTTTTAATAATTCAGTCTCTATCAGAAGAACTCAAGATCAAACCTGACCCTATTTCTCAGATTAGAGATGTGTTTCATGGACTCTCTACATGCTTGTTAGCCAATCACCCCTTTCTGCTTTCTGAAAAGAGGGCATTATAGGAAAAGGATGGGAGGAGAGTACATAACAGGGAATGTTAGAAATATATTGTTTATTACGCTTGAGACATATTTTTTTGGCTTGACTTTCCAATGAAATAAGGCTTATGCAATCATGTTCACAAACAGAGAAGGACTGGTGGGA
>NW_009196911.1:6823-12631 GCF_000690835.1 Fulmarus glacialis | reverse complement strand
CTTTTTTTCCTGAGTCCCTGCCAGAGCTAATGGTTATATTACATGTCCAACTACTACATAAAGCTAAGTGAATTCTTCATTATTCAAATTCCCCAAATACCTTATGCTGCTGTGCCAAGACAGCACCTGGCAGGGATGAGTATGTCCATGGGGCGACCTCTTAGTTTATCTAGAAGGGGTGTAAAGGGGATGGAGAGGAAGGCAGACCACAAATTTTTCTTTCTGCTTTGCCTGATAAATCTATGTTTGACCAGCATGTGTGTGCTGAGGCAGTGTGGAGTTGGGGGCCTTCCCTTCCAGTTCTGTCTGTTCATTAAGTAATTTGTTCTTTGCAGGGGGTAATACAGTTATGATGGTTGGAAAGGTATCATCTGTGTTACCTGTTTTAGGTGTACATTAAAAAACAAAAGCCCATGGTAACTTTGCACCAGGGCCCCTAGAATGAGCAGGGATATTACACTATTTCAGAAATAACTGGGAAAACTCCATTCTTCATTGCTATTCATTTAGTGAAAGATCATATATCTTTAGTCAGTTGTTTGTGGTATGGAATAATTTAACTGAATTTCAGCTTCTGAAATGTATTTCCCAATGCAGTAAATAATTAGCTACATAGTAAAATACATACTTCTTTCAAGGAAGAGAACCTCTTGGATCAATTCAATGGATCAATTTCTGTAACAGTCACTATAAAAATGAGATGTAGTAGTGCAATGGCCACATGAAAGTCTTATATTGCAAGATCTCTTCAAAGAAAACCATAAAGAAATCACTGATAAGGAGCAGAGTAAAAAATCCTAGTGGAAGTAATCGCCACTTGATAGGCAACATGAAAAATCATATTCTTACTAAAATTTTTTCTGTGCAATTCTTTGAGTTGTTTGGAGCATAATCCCCGCCTCCTCCTGAGAAGTATGTTAAAATGCAATGCATTTGTGAAAAAGTATCCCTGAAGAGGTACCCCTGGAGAGAGCCATATATTGACTAGTAATCCTGGCAAGAGGAACTCTGGATGTGTTGCAGTAACATACTGCCTTGTGAATTTGAAGAATTTTCGTGAAGAACATGTTGTATGCAAATTCATCTCATCCTGTTCTAAGTTTTAATTGTAGCTAATTGTGGTATTTTCGTAAGAAGTCTAGCTCTTTCATCTGAAACTTCTTAAATTATGAGATTGTTTTTGTAGCATGGATCTGACAGCTCTGCCAGTAGGTGAAAATTTTTAGCAATGATTAAATCCATTAGACTTTCATGAACTATCTGTTTACGTGCACAGTTTTTAACTCTCAGGTTTCTCAGCTTTCAGTCACAAGATCTGAGTAAGTACATTATGTTAACAGAGGATTATTTCCAGGGAGAGACAGTAGGACCTTCAAGCAAAATCTTAAGTTTGAAGTTGGATTTCATTTGGAATAGAAAACCATTGTTTTGACCAATTTAAAGCATGCAGTTAAATCATAACGCTGAAATAACAGATTGGGGGCAAACTTTTAGCTGGCATGTGTTGCTGTGACACCATCGAAGGAGCTGATGATTTCTATTAAAAGAGTGAGTGGGGTTGGACTATTCTACTTCTAGTCCAGTAGCCTTTCTGCTAGAGAGAGTCTACAGTGTTGTATCTGTGGTGAACCAGAAGCAATGCTGAGAGACGGGCAGAAAACCTGATCAACTACCTGAAGAGTGAAGTGTGTTCATCCATAAATCAAGCATGTTTCCAACATCCTATTCTGTCATCTTGTTCCCCCAGCACACGCACATTCTGCATTTGGTAACTTGCATACTGGCCTAAGGTGGTCATAAACATGCAGTTAAGGCATCTTGGATGAATGGAGTGCTTAAAATAGTGTTTTACCTAGGGACAGGTCAAGTAACACATCTTTCTATGTTTACGTGTAGAAGTATGTTCAATAAGTTTCCACAAATACAAAAAAGAAAAAAAAAAATATGATGTTCCAATACACTTTTGAGTGAGAAGTTAATAGGATTGGTATTAGCCTTTGTTAATCCCGTTTACTGCTGCGATACAGCTAGGCAAGGTAAAAGTTGTAACAGGCTGACTGCAGAAGTGCAAGGACTCAGCTGCTATGGCTAGGTAGTTTACAGTAGGCATGTGCACGAGTTTTCTGGACATAAATCCATTGTAATGTTAATTATTATAATTAAAAACATTGTTTCTCAGAAAGTAAGTTGCTTAGATAAATGTAGCTGTAGGCTCTGTCTCCCAGCTATTTCTGGGTGAATGCTCAAGTACAATTAAACTGTCCTGTTCTACCTGAATTTTGGCAGCTGCTACCCAACTTGCATGGCAGCAGCCCCACTAGATCTCACAGGAAAGAGTTTGCATTGTAACTCCTACTTTAAATGCCAAATAATCCACTGTTATCCACCCAGTGCATCCATATCGACTCCAGTGTACTTGGTGTGACCTGCGTATCTGATCGTACTAATTGGTCTCCTATGGCCAGCTACTACTGTAGCATTGTAAAACACTTGTGTGGTTTACATTACTGAAGAGGCTTTAGAAGTACCTGGCAACATCTTGAGAAGAAACCAGAAGTTTCCAGAGCTGCAGTGGCACCATCTGGAGTTTCACACCATGCTGCTGTGCCATTTAGCAGGGTTTCTTGGGGTAGTTTTTTCTTCCCCCTGCTAGCACCATGCTGATATTTTTGAGGGACCTTGTGTTGGCTACTGCCATGTACCTCAGGCACTAGAAAACAATATACCATCACCAAAAGCTTGTTTAGATCCGTTTAGCTCAAACAGTACTGTTTTTAAAAACAACAAAAAAAAACCCCAACATCTCAAACCTTTCTGGAGAACTGGTCTTCCAGGGGAGCTGGCAACTGGTGACATTCAGAGGCAGTTTCATCCAGAAAAGACTGACATTTTTAAGGCATAAAAAGCTAGTGGTGGTTCAAGAATTTGAAGTATTTTCAAATGGTTTCAAGTATTTTCTCATCGAAGTCTCCACTTCATGTAATGTTTCTGTGAGCCATCAAGGGGCCGTGAACATTTCTGTTACAGAGCCTGGATGAAGCTGTCTTCTCAGAAGAAGTTCAGGAGGCCTTGTGGGACAATTCCAGTTAAGAAATATGAAGCCACAGCCACCCTGAAATACCAGTTTCTGGATGTTGGAGAATAATCAGGAAAACATTTTATGGCACCAGCTGACAATCAAACAGAAACTGATTATCTGAGCTCAAGTTTGTTTATACTTTAGGCTTTTTGAAAGGTCTGTTCAATCTCTTAACTTAGTAAGTGGCTGATTTGTCAAAGGATAAGCTTTTGAAGAAAGCCAAATGGAAGAGTATTGAAATCCTCATTTTGTTTGAAATAAAATGGATTGTTTTGTTGCAGCATGAGATTTTTTTGTTGCTGATGTTCTGGAAATTCAGCCAGTTTAAGCTATATTACTTCCTTTCAGTTCATGTTGTTAGTAGTTTGCACAAGCTACATTTTATTAAACTGAAATGTCATTAGAGAGTGTTTCCTTTTTTCTTCAGTAATATTCCCATGATATTCATAAGATTTTGATTTAAGAAAATTAATTGAAATGCATTTTTGAGTGGACTTTAACTTCAATCTGGAACAGACTTGCTTAGGGAAGTGTTTGTCCTTTAAGCACCTAAGATACCCAGCATATGATCTTAGGCCTGTAATGATACCTAGCATTGCTATAAAAAGCATTTCTTGTTAACGATCTCACTGATCCTATCTTCTCCTGAATAAGTGTTACAGTGCAGCTTTTGACATCACCTGAGATTCGGCTTTTAGTTTTTTAACTGAGACTTACAACTCTATTAGCCTGTGTTTAATTTCTGTTTTATTTAAGATCTGTTTGTCAGCCAGGGTCTTAGGATTCCAGAGTGTTTCATTTTTTCTTGCTTTTCCCTATGCCTCCTTTGTACTTTAATATTTGTATTTTCTCTATTTTACATCATATGATTTGTTTAAGAGCAGATATAAAACCAGCTGTTTGCTAAGAATCACGATACTGTGTCTGAGCCTTTTAAGGGCCAAATTCCAGTCTCGGATACAAGCATTTTGGTTCCTTCAAAACCAGTGAAATTGGCTCTCGTAGACTCAGAAAAGGGTTTAGATCTAAACAAAGTACAATGAAACACCCAGCAGTGGCGAAGAGTGTTCACTGCTTATTTAGTTACAAAGTGAAGACACCTTAGTGACAACTGACCCTGCACACTTAAAACCATTTCTTTTGAGGCTTGGAGGTAGGCGTTTAAGCGCTATGTGATTCAATCTGAGCAGAAAGCCCGGGGGGCAGAAGTATCTGGCAGGAAAGTAATAGTTACAGAAGAAAGTTTTGTTTCCTCAATCTTATTCTGTAGGCACCTCGTCCAACCTCTGTAGTGGACAAGAGGCCCTTCATCACTGATAGACTTCACCCTCCTTTTTGGACTGATGCCTTCTGTGGGTCTGGACCATCCCAGGGTTCATACCTGGAAGAGAAGCTGGGAGGGGTAGTGGGGGGGTGGTCTTGCTCAATGATAATTTCCTGCCCCCTTCCTCTACATCCTTTGCCCACCCTCAGCAAGACCTAGTTAGCTTCTCTCTCTTCTCCCGACTCCATGAAGACTCAAGCCTAAATCCAGCTGGTTTCTGCAGAGCCCTCTTCCTCTGCTAGGTAAATGGAGGGAGTAGATGGTGTACGTACAATCCAGCAACCCACAATGTAGGGGAAGAGCGCGCTGTGTTGAAGACAGGAGCGCCAGGGGTACTGTGTACAGCAAGGAGAGCAGCCCACATCCTGGGCACCCGGCTTTGCCTGCTATGGGTTCACATTCCCTCCAGGGTGGCTGCGGCCCTGGTTAATGATGGGGATACATTCTGAGCATGAGCTCACAGGTGAGAAAACAAAGAAGATGCCAAAAACTGCAAGATGTCCCTGTTACAGAAAAAAACCCAAGAACCCTATGTTCTCTATCACAGACCTGCTTCTGGCAGCAACACATTTGCAGGACACCTCAGGCTCACCAGACCTTGGGCTTAGTCTGTTGGGTAGGTTGCTGCACACAGGTAGTATAGAGTGAGACTTCTCGCAGCTGGGCAATCACGATCACGTCTGCTGGCTGGGGAGCGCACGCTGGGAACTACCCAAGCGGTTTCTCTGGTGAGGCTTTCCTCCAAGCAGAGCACCCCAGGCTTGCAGTCTTTCCAGGCTTGAACTGCAACATTGGCACCCGGCTGGACATGAGGTGTTCTGCCAGCAGGCATCGCATTAGCCATCTCTCTTGCACTCGGAGCATTTAAGCTGGACAGCACTAGCAAAAACGACATTGTGAGCCTGCTCAGCTGCGGAGCAAGAGATAAAGGACAGCCAGAACCAGCCAGGGGGCCAGCAGAGAAATCCAGCTTTTCTGCTGAATGTGGGGCAAGCCACCACCAGTGAGAATAACCTAGTCATGGTACCCCGCCTCTCTCCAGGGCAGGGAAATCCAGCAGCAGAGCCTGGGGGTGTCCCAGTCCCAAAGAGTGGCCAGGACCAGCAAGGACACAATGTTCCTTCTCGCTGTTCAAGCTTTGCAGGTGGAGCTGGTCGTGATCAGGATGCTTACTGCTGTTCATGTGAAATTAATAAGCACACACTGTGTGTGCGAAAACAGGGCTTGAGCCTCTCCATCAATTTCCAGACCTCTTAATGTGCTGCAGGCATTCTTCATACAGGTGGTATGGATGCCATCCTACACTTACTAAACAGGGAATTTAAACAGGGTAGATGATGTAAAGAAAATTACAGCTTTGAACTTTCCTACTTAAAAAAACTGCACAGCGAGTACTATTTTTAAC
>NW_009196911.1:0-6792 GCF_000690835.1 Fulmarus glacialis | reverse complement strand
TCCTGGTAGGGCTTGTGGGTGAAATGGCATTTTTCCAGTGACAGATGCAGGAACTGAAATTGAGCTGATTAGTAATTAGGCTTGATCTTAATCTTGAAACTGCTCTGTCTTCCAACCAGTCACCAGAAAGAAATCAGGAGTGAGGGAGTTTGATTTGTCTCCTACAAGTGTAGGAGGTGTGGATGGTTGCATCTTTACCAAAGGTTAGGCCTTGCATGGGAAGGCAAATTCGAAAAGCAGTTAAATAATTTATTTTAAGTTTTATAAAAGTGGTGTATCATTATTGGCCAGAGAGCAGAAAACATATAAATAATACATTTCTAAAAGGAAGGAAGCATTTTGATCCAGAGGGCCTTTAGAAGAGTTCTATGACCAGTCAGACAAAATCTGAATAAGCTCCCAGAAGAGCCACCAGCGATGCTCCCGCTGCAGGATGCTGGGGGAGAGGCGGTGCCGGGTGGTACCCACCAGCTGGTCCCCTGCCAGGGCTGGGAGGGTGCTGCCCAGGCTCCCTCACCAATGCCAGGGAAAACACCCTGGTCTCCCTGACCACGGCAGAGGCAGGATGGACACGAGTACAGCAGAAAAGGCAGACTTATTGCGCTGCCCCAAACTGCAGTGGCCGGGCAGCAGCTCCTGGGCAGGGACCCTGGAACAACACTAATCTCGTGATTTGCAACCTCTCACATTTGCTTTTTCTTTCCCTCTTCTAAGTTAATCCCCTCTACTATCCTTATCTCATCCCAAGTAAATAACCTAACTGACCAGATCAGCACTTCCCTGAAGGGAAAGGCTCTGCTCCCCAGGGAGAGCGATGGCTGCCAGGAGCTATCCTCACCCTTACCGACACAAACAACAAAGGAGTACTCTGAAATTGCAGAGAAAAAAGGGGTTGCTCTTCACAGGAGCTAACTGAAATTGGGAATACAAGATGCTATGGGAGTTATTTCTCAAAATATAAAACAAATGGCTGTAGCCCTAACAAGTTGAGAAATGTGTGCAATGTTATTGAGGATGATGTTCTGATCACTGGAGAAGCAGTTGGAGGACTGAATGCAGACGGTATTCACAGAGGAAACAGCAGTCTCAAAAGCAGAAACCAAGGTCTGGAGAGTAAAGGCATAATAAAAATCCTATCGGTATCACCAAGATAAAACATCTTTAAAAACTGTTGTCATGGGTTCTTGGTTTCACAGCTGTGAACTGGTCATTGCCTTGTTGGCTGTAGACGCACAAGGACATGAGCGGGGGACAGCCAAAATCCCAGCTGAGAGTACACTTTGACATGGAGGTCTGTAGCCCTGTAGACACGGTATCTGGCACATCCAAAGCACAGAACTGCCATATGGGACTGGACAAACTCCTTCAGATATTTAGGGTGTGAAGGGTAATGACATATCTGAAATTACATCAGAGGGGATGGTTAAGACAGATGGAGATTAATTGTTTTCAGACTTCTCAGATTGTCTTGTGCATTGCTCGTTTGGATCTCATGCAATTCACACTTGGGGTGTGTGCCCATTTTGGAGCAGAGCAGGAGCAGAACTGAGGTGGATATGTAGGTGCTGAGCCTGATGCCAGGGCTGGGCTTACGGTCCTGATGCATTGATGTCCTGCTCCATCCACAGGAGAGAAAGCAAGGGTTGCAAAACTTTGAAAATCTGTCATTTTCCTACCAGGGCATTCCAGGTAGGTGCCCAAAATGAGAAAGGAATTTAAAACAGGGGCTACTGAGAAAACAGCTGTGCATGCTGTGACCACGGAGGGCAGCATAGCAGAACCCAGAGAGGCTACGTGTCCTGACTGCCAGCACCTTGCTGTGCTTGCTACCTTGCACAAGAACCAAGAGACTTAACAGAACAGTGTGATGTGGAAGAAATAAAGAAGACCTGCAAGAAATATTAGATAATAAAGCACCAGGACCAGATGGGTATGCAGCTGATTTTATGGGACATTCTGAGACAAATTACTTCCAATTGTAAATGAAGTTTGTTAATGCACTTAAGAAACAAAATGTTTTCCCCTAACTTAATTTAGCCGACCAGGAAGAAAGCCAAAGACATGTAGAGTGGACAAATCTATTTAATTATCTTGCATTGACCATGATAATTTTAAAAGTCATTGCTATTAGATTAGGGGCCAAAGTTAAAAGATTTTCTCAGGACAAGTTTGCTAGAAGCCACTGCTGTCTTAATCACAGCATAGAGTGTATCAGCTTTGCTGTAGCATTACAATTCGATTGACCAGGAGTATCTCGGCAGGGGATTCAGTTTACCTCCTGAAGAAGGAAGCCGCTCACTCAGCCAGTCGCTCTCTGAGCCTATATATTGGAAGAACAGCGATGCCCTTTGCTGCTGCTGCTCTGGGAAGCGGAGCCCACTCACCTTGCGTGTGTCGGAGCTGCCCAGCACCTTGCACTGCTGGCCCCGCGGGCTCTGCACAGCCTCAATGAGTGCCGGTGGGGGGCTCCGAAAGTGCTGACACAGCATTTCACAGCAGTGGACACCAGCTCAGCGTGTAGTGAATTATGCCTTTGTGCGGAGCTGAAAGTACACTGTGCGTGTAGGAATTTGGGTAGAGCAGCATATGCCATTCTCAGTGCCTTGCAATAATAATCATGATTTATTGCCAAGAAGTATGTCTGGTTTTTAGCTTGTGCCAGTCAAACCCAGATTTTCTGTCTGTGTAAGATGCAATATATCTGCATATATACCCATGTGGGTGATAGTCTGCAGAACGATTTCTGTCAGAGGTGATGTTTTTGAATGACATTACCCAGTTACCAGAATTTGAGTCACTGTTCAGCATTTTTGTTTTCCATGTATTTCATGTACATCTCTGTGTTAACATGTTTTTATATGGTATCAGTTGCTGTGGTGTATATATATGCATTCATGCAGATACATACATACGTATAAAAATATATGCATATATCTATCTATGTATATATGCTATTTAAACATCTTTTTAAAATAAATGGATAGTTATTCCATTTAGGGATAATTTCATATAACAATGTCAACCTTAGAATTATTAATTTCTAGTTGCTTGCAGAACACTTCTTCTCCCCCGTAGTTGCAGAGACACAGAAAGGTTAATTGACTCTGACTCTGGAGTCTGAGCATCCCTCCCCTCAGATGGCCTTGGGGTCACTGTCGTATGCTCGCGCAGAGGTACTCATCTGCTACAGATGTACTGTGATTCCTTTTGGTGCAAGATGTTCCTGGTAGCTCTAGTGGTTCTTAGGCTTTCCAAATTCAAATGGGAGCAGCCAGGGCTGATGATTTCTGCTCCAAAGGGAGGGAGATGAGCTCCACTGTGGAGCTGTTGCTCTCGGCTGTGCCAGGCAGCAATCTCATCTGCACATGGGGAATATTATTTTGATGAGACTTTACTTACACCATGATGACCAGATGTGAAGGAACACCAGGCTGGGCTCTAAGTCTTCTGAAGGTTTTACATTCTGATTTTTTTTTTTTTCCCATGGCTCCATTAAAGGTTTTAATAGCATTTTCAGCATTTTATACATATTTTGCCTATGTGAGTTTGAAATGAGAGCAACCCTCTCATGGTCAGTGATGTCTCCATGACCTGTGTAAAGACTCTACGCCTTGCTCTGAGGCTGCGTATATGCCATGCCTTTCACACAAAAGCATGCTGAGGGGTTTTCTAAATCATAACAGGTATTTCTAAACTTTAACAGGTAATATTTCTTATATGCCTCCTGTTGTAAAGACAAACTCTTAGTACTTCTTAGAGGCCTTGGAGGTGAATAAAAATTACCAATATAATTTTAGAAATGGCTACAGTGTGACTTTTTATGACCTAGCAGTTTGTGACAGGACATCTCAACACCTTGGAACTCTAGGAAATTTTATGTTCCCTGGGACTCTTTTTTTCAGTCATTTCTAGGTTTGTAAGACAAAATCTAGGACGGATTCAGGATAAAACACTGTCGCTAAGGCTTTGTGCATAAAGTAGGAGGAGAAGTATTTCTGTTCCATTGTCAATCGATCCATTGTCAGCTGTCTAGAGGTGTCCAGAAGCCTTTATGGTCATAGTCTCCAAGAGTGAATATGGCTACATCATATAATAGCTTCAGCACATTTTAAATTTTTTTTGCCTTTTTCTGGTGTTGCTGTGCTGTGCTTTCCTCAGTAGGTGGCAAACTTCACAAGCCGTAGCTGGCCGGACTTTTTTTGCAGGCCTTTATACCTCAAATAAAATAGTATGTGCTGGGAAAGCTTTGCTTGGACCTCATCCAAATAATATTTACTCTCTTTCACTTGCAAAAACGGAGCCATTATTGCTCTTAATTCAATCATTTTCTTTTCTGGGCTGATCTGTGAAAAGCTTATAGCTGCTGCAAACGAGTATTTGCTTTCTGTGTAGTGCTCTTTGAGATTGTTGAGTAAACAACAGGGAAAATGCCCCTTTTTTGCTATTTAAAAAAGAAACACCTCACATCAACTCCATCCATGAAACACAGGCCTGGTTTGTTGATACCATAGAACAATCATTAGTTAAAATAAGAAAAAGCACTGCTATTTCTTTCTGTGTAATAAATATCCTCTGGTGCTACCGTTGTTTACTATCATGATTAAGTGCGGGAAGAGCACTTGGCATTCTTCATACCATAGAAACAAGGGTCATCTTCAAGAAACTTAAGAGGTCCCTCCAGCATATAACTAAAACGACTCCTGTGTTTCAGCAACTGTATAATCTAATTTCAGGTAGTGATACAGAGTAAGTAGCTGAGTGGTACAGAGAACAGGATCTGCCTTGGGATCCCGGCACATTTTCTTTTCACTCAGGGACCGGTAGCATTTCTACTAAGCATTGGTGGGCTTTGCAATGGAACTGATGTCTCAGGAGGCATTTGGAAGGAAACAAGATGGACGTCTGATGCACAAGGGCATTAAGAAAAGAGTTTAAAGCATAAGGGGCTGTGGCAGGTTGGCCTGACTCATATCAGAATCTCTAGAAGTATTTGTTATCACATTTACAGTGTAAGAGATTGTGCACTTAATTTGCATATTATTTTATATACATGCTTGTTCTGTAGTGTTTCTCACAGTAGGAAGAGAGAATGAAGAAAACTGGAGAAACAAACATAAGGAGCAACAGAGAGATTTTAATATAAGATTTGGAAAGAGCTGGAGAGCTTCAGTAGTTGGGAGGACAGTTCAGTTGAAACTGTTGTTGCAGCTGTTAGGCTTACTTTTAACGATACCGAGTTTAGGCAAAGAACAAAGCCCCTCTGTTCCACAGCAAGTAAGTCCTCTGTGGGAATGTTTCTGAGTCTGTGAAGGAGAGATTGCTTGCTCATTAGCAAGAATGAAGTGTATTGGGCGGGAAGATTGAAACCAGTTGGACTGGTAAGATAGTGGGGTCTGAACTGAAATTCGCTCTTCTGAGTGGTCACAATGAGAAGCTGTGCATTCAGGGGCAGGTCATTTCATTACTCTGTGCCTCTGTTTATTTACACTGCCAACCATGAGGTCCTGAAACAATACTAAGGGTTGTTTTAAAATCTGACATCTGTTTCTGAGCTGGAAGGCCCAATCATGCGGGATTCGTATAAATGGAGGAAAACATACTGGCTTTCTGTGGGAGAACTCTGTTATTCCTCTCCTCATCCTTGGATCAAGTCTTTACTCTCCTTTGCAACCCCCACCCCCCCTTGTATTTCTTCATCCTCCTACCTGCACCTTCAGTAAATCTGTTAACATAATCACCTAGTGTGATCATTTTCACAATACGATACCCTGTTTTCTATCTCATCACTTCTGCTATCCCTCTACTCTTGCTCTGCATGGTCCTCCCTGTTAAGCCTGTCTGAACGTGTGTTCCTCTTAATCTTGTCATACCCCAAGGTTTAAGGTGAGATTTTCTCTCCATACTCTGGCCCTGTTGTTTCCTCCTCGTTTTTTCCATGTGCTTTCTGCACACCCCCACCTCCTCATTTTTTCATCTATGCCCCTAGCTTGTGATGTAGCAGCCATCTTTCCTGGGGAAAAACTGTTCCTAACAAAGCAAAGCAAAACTGTAGGAGCTCATAGCCTTCCTGAGTAGGTTTAGGCATCGACATCTTTATCTTAGCCCCATCGGGGCTAAAATGGGAGTCTAAGACTCATTTCAGTAAGGAAAAACATTACTGTATGTGGGAAGACAAGTCCAGTGTAGCACTGGGAGAAAAATGTGCCTCTCCTAATCAATAAGAGGGGCTCAAAGCACAGCAATCGAGAAAGGTTTTGAAACAGTGGTCCCCAAGGTCTGCCTCTGACTGTCCTTATACGAAGAAAGAAAAAGCTTGAACTTTGTAACTCACCAGCCAGGGGGAAAGTGGAGAGCAAAGATGGTGCCTGGATATCACGTTTTGTCATGTCTGCAAGCATCTGGGACACCAAGCCAGAAGGGAGACTGTGTTCTTTCAGGGTGATCCCTTGCAGCCAGCTGTGGAAGAAGAAAGAAGAAGGGGAGCCATCTCGCTCTGATGTGGCTAATGCAGTCAGGTTGTCAGGCGAGATAAAGCAGATACTTAAAGGCATGAGGAAAATGGAGATCAAAGCCAGAGAGTTGCAAAAATGTTGGGGATGAAATTAAGGGAATGGTGGAAGCAGATTGAGGTGCATGTGCCAGGCTGAGTGCAGAGAAAGAAGCTGGTAAGGAGGCATATCCATTGTGGAGCTCATGCTGAGGAGAACCATGTCCCTTGGGAAGCCAAGCAGTGAGTGTCTTGGGAAATACAGTATGATTTATAGGGTGGAAGGAGATGGTGGGGGCGGTGGG
>NW_009196910.1:0-11017 GCF_000690835.1 Fulmarus glacialis | reverse complement strand
GTTGAAGTCCCCCATGAGAAGAAGGGCTAACGACCGCAAGACTTCTGCGAGCCTCTGGCAGAATATTTCGTCTCCCTCCTCATCCTGGTTGGGTGGTCTACAATAGACTCCCAGCAGGATATCTGCCTTGTTGGCCTTCCCCGTCATCCTTACCCACAAGCACTCGACCTCATCATCACTACCATTGAGCTCTAGACAGTCAAAGCACTCCCGAACATACAGGGCTACCCCACCGCCTCTCCTTCCTCGCCTGTCCCTTCTGAAGAGCTCATAGCCATCCATTGCAGCACTCCAATCGTGAGACTCATCCCACCATGTTTCCATGACGGCAACTAAGTCGTAACTACCCCGCTGCACAATGGCTTCCAGCTCCTCCTGTTTGCCGCCCATGCTGCGTGCATTGGTGTAGGTGCACTTGAGCTGGGCTACCGATTTCTCCCCCGACATTGGCGTGCCGCCCCTAGGCTCTTCTCTAATGAGCCTGGTTTTATCCCCTTCCCTTTGATGCTACAGTATTTTCTTCTTTATGCAAAGGAGTTTCTTGTCTGTGTAGCATAAAACTTCTTGAAAATGTCCCAAGGCTTTTCCTTAAGGTTGTTTCTCTCAACAACTCTGACTGTGGAGTCACGAGGGGAGACAAGTCTTACCATACCCGTAACAAGACCTTTAGGTACCTGATAACTTCAGTTTTGAAAACAAAGTTCCCTTAAAGTTAATTCTGAGCAGGGCTTTGAGAATTCCCCTTAATTACTTCCTTGGGTACTCTTGGACCCTGATTTATGAAAAGAAATGGCTTGTCTTGAGTTAGCTGATTGATTCACCATTTCCCACTTAGAGCACTGACCCCCTGGTGCATGGATAGATGAATTGTGACTTGGCATCTGAACTGTCCTGCAATGTAGCATTTAAAAATAAACCGTCACTGATTTCAGTTTGCCTTTCCATCCAGAATTTGCTAAGCTATGGTGTTTCCACCTGTCAGTCTGGACTTTTAGTAATTTTGGGGTCTGACTGTAAAAGACTCAGAATATCAGTTTCACTGACTAAAATGCCACCCAAGATCAATATGTGAAATGTTAAAGCAGTATTACTACGTATGAAGACAAACCAGCCTTTTCATCCCCTCCCATGCCATTGTGGCCATAATTTGTTTCACCCAGAGTCTAGTACTGTGCTATGCTTAAAAAAAAAGTGTATTGTAATTGAAACAATGGCAATCCATTGGAGAATCTGCAGAAAATCTTTAAAGTTTGGAGTACCCTATATTCATTTTTAAGTAAAGGTAGTAATGTTCTTAAAAATGACATTATTATTGATTAGCTAAAATGAATGGCAGATATCAATGAAATTCATTATTAGGTAGGAAAATGGCAGTTTGGCTGACTTTCCATCTTTAAACTGCATCACAGCACAACTTGTAATCAGGATGCAGCAATAAGGGATGAGACAAACCAATCAATCGACTGCAATACTGAAGAAAAAAAAAAAAAGAAAAAAAAGGAGTCAAACTAATAAAACCAAATATTTCATTGTTTATTTCCTGGGTGAGTAATGCAATCCATAAAAAGTATTTCTATAATCCTCCCTCAGTATTTCTACATTAAATCAGAGCAGAGATTTATTTAACCAAATATTCCCTGTTTCTCATGTACTCTGCCTTTATTTTGACAAAGCAGGAATCTCATTCACCTTGTTCCAGGACCACAATATTTCCTTTCACGGTGTGTGAGCTATCAGAAAAGAATGGTAGTATAATTTTTAGCAGATATGAATTATTTCTGCAACAGAGAGAGAGATTGACTTAAGTCAGTAAAAGCTTTAATACTGTTTTTAAAGAAAAAGTTTTCAGAAATGATTTCTCATTAAGATTTTAACAGGCTAGTAATAATAACCCTGACCACATTCTTCATCCTTCCTTCTTTAGACGATCTAAATATTTTATAAGAAGGTTCAAATAATATTTTCTTTGGAAAACAGACATACTTATGGCATAAATGACCTGTCTGGTAGATGTTTTATCTCTGACTGATGCATACTAATTTGTGACATACAGTGAATATCTCATAGCTGTACATACAAAGGATGAAAACCTGGCTCCATTGAAATCACGAGTTCAATGAGCCTGGAATTTTCCCCTCAAAGCCTCAACATGCTATCAGTCATCATAACCACACAATCAAATTTTTTTTCCACTCATGGTATCAGGAGAAATGTTGCCAACTTTCTCAAGAGGTTGCTGTCAAACCAGACAGCTAATCTGCAATAGATTTCCTAAGAATTATACCTGCAGGTAGTTCCTGTTCATGATATTGTTGGTTTATGAAAAGAAAACTTTGTTTTCTTTAGGTTACAGCTTTGTAAAATACTGTGTGACACAGGTGTGGAAAAAACAAAAATATGGCATTTTCTCGATAAATTCCAGTAGAAGATTTATTCTACAATTTTGGTTTGGTTTTATGTTTTGATTTTTTTTTTTTCTTCTTTAATGTATTTCTAGTCTAATTAGCCTATTTTCCAAACAGGAAAATTTGCATACTCACAGTACTTACTCTATGCATATGAATGTGTTGCAATCCTTCCTAAATGGCTATACCTGTAGTAGTAATACGTAAGAAGAGAAACTGTTTATTTTTCAGTCCCAGATACCCAAACACTTTGCACTGCATGAATCATTAAAATTAATGGAGTCCTGAAATATTGCCAGACTCTTCCTTTCATTGTTTAGGGCTTGTTTCTGCTCACAGTGATTTCAGCTGGACTTTTTCCATTAACTTCAAAGTAGAAGTAGGTCCTTAGAATTATCTCATTTTTCCTGAAGTTTCCATAGCAGATCTCTTTGCTAATTGCACCATGTCATCTTTTTATTTTTGTGTTGTCCATTTCTTCAAGTTTAATTATAGAACCAGATTGTTGAATTCTGTGTTTATGTTAATGATGTTTTTTGCTGTTTCCTCTCTCTCAATTTAATGGCTAATTCAGTGTTGTATTCTTTTTAGTATCACAGCTTTCCTGTTAAAATAGCTCAGGTACATCAAACACTTAGTTTCTTCTACTGAGTCATCTATGTATCTGTTCACTACCACCCACAGGTAAAACACCTTAGCTCTTACCATGCACACACGTTTCTACAGCTGAGGAAATGTCAAATGTTTACTGAATGAACCATGGCTAAAATTGTCTAGTAATGCTAAACAATGATCTAATGTGGTTCTTGGCCATTTTATCACGTAGTCATATTGGACACTTATAGGTTCTTGGCATGCCAATTGAGCAACATTCTTACACCTTTGAGCAAAACAGACTGTACTTAATGTCACATCCACTGTAAAAAGACTCAGTAATTTGGACATTGGACATTTGGACAATGACAACCAACATTCTGTAGTTACACTGCAGAATCATATTGCATTTCCTTAGAATATGGTTTTAGTAGGTTTTCCTGCAGTTAAAAATACAGACTAGAAAATATGTAACTTTCATTTTAATTATGTTATTGTGTTAATGGTGCCCAAAATCTGAACAATATGGTATCATTACATTAACTTTGTAAAGGATCATAGAATTTTAGTGTGGAATCAATTTAATTTTGTCATTCAGGATCCTTAATGAGCATTAAATGCGAGTGAAAAAGATTGTAAGATAAACTTTGAATTAGGCTCTCTTCTATTTGGGTTTCAGAAAGAGCTCTCAAATGACATCAGATTTATCACTTTCATTGCAACTCTGAAACAGCATTACTTGGTTTTTCAGACCCAGGTGCCTTTTCTTTGGGCATAATTACGTTCTGTGACCCTTCTAGATGATTCAGGATTGCTTTTGTAAACAAATCATTAATGAACCTGTAGTTTATATATGGCTATGCTGGTGTTACCACGCCAGGACATTACATCATTAAGAGAAAAGAACACGTGTTCAAAAATTTAAAAAAAAAAAAAAAAGTTTCTTAAATGGTGGAAAAAGGAATGATGAAATATGAAACAAAATACTGGGTGTGGCATTGAAAAAAAGTTTTTCACTGTCATTTAAGTAATCTTGTTATATTTCTCAGCACAATATAAGCAGAAAAGAAAAAATTGCATATTATTGCCTTGACTAGTTTAACTCTTATGGTGCTTTTCATATGAAACACATAACCAGCTTTTGTTTGTTACTTTTTTATTAAATTATGTAGATCAACAGGTTGTTATCTTTCTTGGAGTTTTCAAGTGTGCAGTTTATTTATTGTCATCTGTTATCGCTCAATCACATTGCTTTCTGCTTCACAAAATTAAGGACTCCATCTTTTGCTTTGTAATTTTTCCTATTTAACTTTTCAATAAACACTGAATGGAGAGGTAGTAGCTGTCTCACTTCTGTTTACTCATCATGAGCAAATATTGTATTTTTAGCAAGTTATTGCTCACAGCCTTCTTCTTTAACATGCAAACTCAATGAAAAGTATCAACTGACTTCAAGAATCTAGACTGAAGAATGTCAACACAAAAGGTGTTTTTTTGTGTCAACGCTGCACCATTGAATGTGAATAGAGTTAGATCGTTTTTCTTTTAAAAATCAAAGTTGTAACGTTTAAACACATACTACTTCGTATATGGGATAGATCCACTGTGTGGCCTTGAAGATTAAGGGTTATATTTCCTGGTGAAATTCTGACTGGCATGCTGTGGGTGTCAAGAGAAATTGACAGGTTTTTACTCTCTGTAAGAAAGTTACAACTCTGAAGAAAATAAGTCATTCTTCTTCAGAATATGTTGTAAGGACCCCCCTCTCCTTGCAGCTAGGAACAAAAACAGCATGTTTAAACAAGTTGTATATCTCGAATGAAACAAGCCTTGTTCTTTCTTGAACCAGGGGAGAAGCAACTGTTACGCTTAGAGGAAAAGACAGTGAGAAATCTTTGAATGAATTATTAAAAAAATCCTAATGTGAAAAACATATTGGTGTTTTAGCATAGTTTAAACATTCCACAGAGCATCATCTTGGACAAACTTCTAATGAGATGTTCACAAAAGAAGCAAAAGGTTTTCATGCCAGCCCACTTATCTGACTGCAATAGAAACTTTCGAGATCTGTGGTGCCAAGACAGACACGCTCTAAAGTCTGCCTTGGGTAAGTTTTATTAATTTCTTGTCATAGAGTTCTATGGAGCCTTGGCTTTCACCAGGACTTGGCTGCTTGTTCAGGCCCAGGGAGAGGAAATTTCCTCTGATCCAGGCTTCAGGCAATGCTCAGGGATCCCACACTTCCTACAGGAGAGCCAGCAACATAAAACCCTGAGAAGCCAAGGTCCCTGCTGAAGACAAGGTAGACTGGGAGCTGGCACACCATTTGGAGACATTAATTGCTTTAATTAGGTCATTCATACAAATTTCCAGAGTTCAGCAAATGTTCACATTTGCAGTAGTTCATATTGTTCCAAATTCTGCTTTGTTTTTTGAGAGGGAACTCACTATTTTGAGTCTACTTTTTTTTTTAAATGTAAGTTTCAAGCTATCACAGAAGTATTCTTCACCAAGATGTGTGATGTCTTTTCTTGCTGTTCTTAAGCTAGCAGTAATAATGGTGTCTGTTTCAGGACATTCTTAAGTGATATACTTCTCAGATTATATCAAACTTTCCAGAAAATCACAGTTCTCACAAAAAAGGGTTTAACATCATTTCACAAAATTAGATCCTATTTCATAATGATTATTTTAAGATAGATTTCACAAAGTTCAGGGGCTTTACCTGAAGTGAACAAGTAAAGAGGTATATGAAATTTACTGAAGAGGGGAAAAAGAAAACAAAATCCTTGTTCCATTGTTTACTTTTCTTTGCCTGAAGGTTTCTTATACACCTTAATCAATTCACCTCTCTATCTTCTTTTGATAAGATGAATAGATTGAACTCTTTAATGCTCTTACTGTCAGACATTTTCTTCAGTCCCTAAATAATTTTATGGCTTTATTTGCAACCTTTTTTCCAACTTTTCAACATTTTAAAATGTAGACACTGAATGTTACACATATTGCATACAGAAGTAAAATAATTTTTGTGTTCCTACTTTCCACCTATGTATCCACACAATAACTTGGCTTTTTCTCATTCCCTATAATGTCCATCCATGTTGTCATTGTAATGCAGGCTACAGACTCCCAATCTGCATTCTTTGGTGTATACCTCCATCCATGGCTATATTAAAGCACACCTTTCACGTTCTCAGCTTATGAAGTGAACTGTATTGCTCTATATGTTTGTGTATAGAAGGCGTCACATGTTTTTATAGCTCAGCAGGGACAGGGTATAAGAGAGGATATCAGAGCATTTATATGCTAATTGAACTACTTTTAAGATTTCTATTCCTGTCTACTGAGGAGAGGCTGTATGTTCTGGAAGGTGGGGAAATAACAGCAAAGTTTTTTCTAGCACAGAAATCTTTTCCTGAAATATTGGGTGGAGTGACTTTAGAACTAGTAAGGGCAAATGTCTGTGAAGTGAGAGAGGCATCACAGTTGGGTTTGGAGGCATGCTGTCAAGTAAATTGTTGCAGGTGCAAAGGACAAAATAGACATAGATGGACCTTTAGACATGAGAAGAGGCATGAAGATGTTGAGTAGGGAAACACAAAGATTAAATCAACATTCTTGCTTTACTGGATTTCAGTTAACATTTGCCTTCTGTCACAGTAAAGATTTATAACTATAAAGACAAAAAGATTGTCCCTTAAATTGGGATATCCTTGTGTGATAAAACTACTACATATAATTTTAGAGATCATGGAAATAAATTTAGTGCACTGTTCTGCAATTTCTCTACGGGAATATGGTGCTTCTTTTCAATCAGTACAGGCAAATGTTTAAGGAGTAGTTTACAATAGACTTTTTTTGCATTCCCCAGTATAAAATGTATCTACAAATTCAGAACCAAGCTATATTGCCATAGAGATGATAAACAATACTATGGAAACAGATATATGATTTAAGACAAGATAAGGCATAAATTGCATCACTTTACTTTCTCTAAATGTCCTTGGGATCAATAAACTCATTTGTGATCTTCCTGAAAAGCTGTGGCTTCACTTCGTACAAAGAAGTCACGAAAATTCTGTATCCATACAGATAAGAACTTCTTATAATTTTTTTCCCTTGTTAATCTGATGTCCATTACAGCAATAGAAAAATACCTGTGTAAATGAAACATATTTTTCTGTAAATTATGGAGGATAACTGGATAAATTATTACCAGTGACATGTCTTTTCCATGTAGCTTTCCAGAAAAAAAGCAAAGAAAAAAAAATCAAACAAGAAAAAAATAAAAACCCAGATGAAAAGTTCAAACTGGATATTTATAAATACAATTGCAATTAAACTTTGCTGCCAGCAAAATTGATAACATTATTTGAAGGAGTTTAAATTATTTTCTTCCCCATGCTTTCATTGTATTGCCAGGGAATCGGTTACCAAGTTCAAAGAAGCAGGGTGGAACAGGCCTGGTTGTTCCTGGTCTTTACTCCTACAAGTGGCTGAGACTATTGTGTTTTAGCAGGAGTGAAGAAGAGAATTCTTGCACTCCTTGCTCTTCCCTGGTTGGCAACTGAGAAGAAGGACGGGGTTTAATTGACCGTTAGGCTTCACTTGGCTGCCCCTATCTTATATTTGCTATATTCCTCCCTGCTTTGTAGTGTGGTTTTGTTGAAACTGATTTTTCCTAATATTTTGAGTCTATCTACTTTCCAGTCTGTGAAGTGAGGCTGGAATTTCTTGACAGGTAAGTGTTTTTTTTCTTTCTTTTTTATCTTCGTCATATCAGCACAGAGATTCATCTTCAGGTGAAAAAGGAGTGAGAAAAGAATTCTTAAAATACATATATTTGTTTATGAGTAATTTGTCACTTTTCATAGCTAGTGCTGAGTAGAAGCAACAAGCTGCCATAGCAAACATGGTTCCTAGGAAACGTCTGATTAACTGTCCTCACCTGGAGGAAGGAACTGAGATTGTAACTGCAGAGATTGAGATATTCCTCATATGTTCTCACACTTCAGCTGGTGGCTAGGTAGGCAGAAGGACTACAAAGTAACTTGAATCCAGCCGTCCTAGGCTAAAGATAACCAAATCTGAATCCTGATTATTTGACAAAGATGCCATTTAATGTTACAAATAAATAACAACAATGGTTGTTATGAGCCATAGTAGAAAGCAGGTCAAGGCCCTCTCTGACCCTTGAAGTTAAATATTAATATCCACACATTTCAGTTAATAATGAAATTATGTCTGTGCTTCATTGTCTTGCACATTCTGATCAATACTACTGCTAATTTGTCTGACTTAAGTGCAGTGTTGAGTAATAGATGATTAGTTACTACATAATTAAGAAAGATTGTACTAATATCTACTTGAAAGAGTTATGAATGCATGCATAAAGAAAACCCTAAGCCATTAAATAATTAAATAAGTAAATATTTTTTACATATAAGTACAAAAAAGATATTAAATACAATTAAAGTGGAGAAGTTGGGAAAGAACTGGTATTCAGGGCTTGTATACAGTTTTCTCAAACCTGCTCTTTAACCACTACTTAGCCACATGGAAAATGGCTCTAATAATTTCCACTTGGGGGATATTTTCAGAATTCAGTGAAAGAAAATCATATAGAAAAACAGAAGTGCGATTCATCTATTCACCAGGTTGTGGATGCCTACTTTAAGATAAAATGAATCATGCCCTTGAAATGTTGTGTCTTTCCATTGATTATAAAGGGAGTCTAGATAGGATGCATCTCACCTAACTGTAGTCCTTTCCAGTGTTGGTATCCATATATAGGCTAGTCATCTTAACACAGTCTGTACATCTCTGCACAGTCAGTGGAAGTGTAGTTTTATGACATAATCATCTGAACAAATATAGAAGCCTACTTCCAAACAAGAATAATTTCCTTTTCAAAATACCTGTTTCTTTCACTGTCTCTAAAGTGAGGCTACAGTGATGAACTCAGATGCAGACACTTAAATTACATCAAACAAATGACACCCAAGAATTTTGATCCATTAGCATTTTGCGCTCCATTTGTGTGATGTCAGTGATAACACAAGGTGCAAGAACCAGCAAATTATGCTGATATTACGTTACGATAGAGCTAAGGAATTTGGTAGTGGATGATGCTGGTTGTGTGATGCGATTCTACAAGAGCATAAGCAAATACCTGTCCCAGCGCATTGACAAAAAAGATGTCTTCGGCTGTCTTAAAAGATCATTCCACCTTCTATTAGATGATGGAGTTAAGAAAAACTCTTGCTATGAGATTGCTGCAGAGATAAAACAACTGGGAATTCTAGCCTAACAACAACCACAATGATACACAATTACTTCAAAAATGTATTTATTAAAGCCTGCTGGTCACTGATATATATTGAGGCAAAGGGTTTTTTTGATGCTGAAAATTACAATCTGTGTAGATCTTTTATAGGCAATGGATTTTCTTCATTTTATATTTTCACCAATTATGTCCTCATGAACTCTTTTTTAGAGGTGGTTTTATGGAAAATATTTTAATCCTTGGCCAATAAGAATCCGTAAAGGAAGTAGGTTAACTATATGTACATAAACACACACACATTTTTGCATGCACACAATTAATTACACACACATGAATACACTAATGTAGGGAATTTTATTGAGGTTTTTGGTTTTTTTTTTTTTTTTTTTTGTAATGGCTGTTACAAGTATCTGGTATTTAGCTGTACAAGGGAACAAAGGAATTTGAACACCTTCATTAGCTCTGTCCTGCACAATATGACTGTCTAAGGGGGCAGGGCAAGTATGCTGTACAATGTGCCTCTCAGTCTTTTTCCTCCTGTCATTTAATAAAGGGATTGTATACAAGCACTCACCTTGCCAGGATGTTTGGTTAGCCTTCCAATAGAAGTTAATACATGTAGGACTATAGCATTCAGCCAGGTCCCATCAGCCTGGGTGCATAACCAGCAGATGGGGCTGAAAGTTGGACCTATCCTTTGTGTGGAAACCATCCAAATGGGGAAGGTGTTGCAGGACTGCCTGTGAGGCTGAGCAGATCCCTTTTCCTCATGCAGATCAGAGCTGCACTTCATATGCTATTTTAGAACTTGACTGACTCTATTTTTATGTTTCTGTGTTTTTTCTGTAGCCTCTTAGCTGATCTCAGCACTTTGCAGGCCATTGTAGCACAAATGGGGAAAGAAGACCACAGCCATTCAAGAACATTATTACTATATTAGATTCTAGTTTCTAAAGAGTTATGATATTCTTGGGATTCTTTCATTTTTCTGAATGATATATCAGGTAATTTTTGTGGATGGGCTTTTTGTTGTTCTTTTTTTTCCCCTTCAAAGTAACTGGCACTTTTTTGTTAAAAGCTAATCCTGAACTGAAATTTACATGTTGGAAATTACACATAAAATACACAAATTCCATCTTCCAAACCCCTCTTTGCATTATTTTCTGCATGTACAAGATTTCCGATGTCCCCTCACAATCAAGAAACAAGAATTATAATTAGTCCTATGAATATTCATGGGCATTCCTCTGTTATTTTAACATAATTTTCATGGAACATCTATTCATTGTACCATGAAGAAACTGAGACCATGAAAAAAGAGAAAGCTTGTAGTGTCGATAAAAATGAAAAAAATGTAATATGTATGAATATGAGCAAAACTTTTTGAATAGCATTTATTTTCCATTTAAAAGCTGTGAATTTAAAATGTCTTGTAGTAAAGACTTCTGTGTGGAAACTTCATGGAAACCTTCTTGATTAAATTGAAGAATTAGTTTTAAGTGCTTATTGGTTTATTTATAATTTATTAAATGGATTATTCGCCTGTTCTGTTTGGCTTTAATGCTCTGGAAATCCCCCATTCATAACAATTAAAGCTGTCTTTCTTACCCATAAAACCATATATTCAACATATGAATGAGTACAAAAAAGCAATATTAGGATTGAAAAGTCAACAGTTAAAGTTGAGAAATGCCAAAATTAAGAGAAGGGAAGGGAAGGGAAGGGAAGG
>NW_009196909.1:0-11253 GCF_000690835.1 Fulmarus glacialis | reverse complement strand
TTTTTCAGAGACTTCTTCGTTTCAACAGCTTTCCAAGCAGTTGCTCATACCTCTCAGCTAGGCTGGGTTTATGTCAGAAAAGCAATTCCACACACACTTGATAATGCCTGACATTTGGAAATACCTGTCTACCCACCGAGTGCTTGAAAATTACACAACAGTAATGCACAAAAACTTACAGACTATATTTTTCATTTCTTTGACAGATGAAACTAGCAACAGACTTTTTATGAAAGATCTCAGGGGACTCTTCTGTTGTAAACAAGATGTGAGACAAGGAATAGTAAAACATATGGAACAAAAAAGGAAATGGAAAAGGGAAAGAAGTCTTAATAGACTAGCAGGCTTTATGTATCAAAGCTTTTGTGAATCTGCTCATTAAGGCGGAATGGAATACTTTCAGTCAGGTTTCTCAAGCCCTGTAAAACACAACAGCAACTAACTCCTATGTGAAAAAGTATTCCCCATCCACCTTACTAAAATACTCATTTAAACTGACTCTCACTAAAAATTCACATTCACAGCTAGGTTCTGGCCCAAATTTTTTTTTTTTAAGTGGTTAACTGACAAAAGAAAAATGGAGAGCCCAATATAAAACAGCAGAGCACACACTCCTAATTTCAACTCAAGAGTGAAACATATCTCCTTCCTCTGTTGAAAGCAGAAAACTCATAAGACGAGAACATTGCCACCCAGCTATCTTTGAGAAAGTATCTTCATTTTTTTCCAGCAAGTAATGACTGTGAATTCAGAAGGATGGGCAGTGAGTCATTAGTTATTGCCTCAATCTTCCCTATACAGATTTGTCACTCAGCTCCTGTGACTATTAAGCCCCAGTTCCCAGTTTACTTTGACTGCACTTTCACCCATTCCCTTTATGAATCGAGTAGTTTCACACATTTGAACTATCTGAGTTTGCAAGGCATGGACACGTTATGTTTTCTGCCATCTCCCCATCTGTTTGAATGAGAATGATAAACTCTTGCTCATCAATGGGTTTGGCCAAGCTTTTGGTTTTGCTGTTGTGCAACACAAACCTGCACAAAGCTGCACTCCTGAACAACAAGGCTATTGAGCTTTCCCAATGCAGGGAGTGGCCTCCTCTTAAACTTTGTCAGCTGCGTATCTCCAAAGATCCGAGCTGACTCATATACTTGAGATGGTCCCCTTCAATTTCAGACTTTTAAACCAAAAACCAACCAACCTTCCCCGTACCTCATCAGACATCTCAGTAGATAATGACAGATGATGACCTTCTATTGAGATAAACAATGGTATCTCCACAGTACTACTTCCATCCATGTTCATTCCTTCACATTATAATGTAACCCTCATTGGAAGATGCTAATTTGATAGCACAAAAAAACTCCAGCAGTCTTGTCTGTACAACTTGTACAGAAATCACAGTAGCTTTTTAAACTGCCTATGCCATTTCAATAACACTCCTTTCTAGAGCACAAGGCTCCCATGCATAGGAGAGAAAAAACTGGCTTCCCATGCTAACTGCAATATAAGCATCTCCCGAGATGGCCACAGGGGCATGAACAGGCACTTTTAGAAATTCAACCTTGATAAAAGGCTTTATCATCTCTCCTTAATAAGGAGGTGTTTACACCTTGGTGCAGGAAAAGGAGGCAAAAGTTGTTTCTTTTCACACAGTTATTTCTGTCACACAACAGACAGGCAGCCATGAGTTTTCAGCTGCATGGATTTTGAATGCACCTGAATAAATGACTGAGCTAGTGCCTGTACATAAAGCTCTTCTACCGTATACCTCAGATGACTAAGTTATGCCTTCTGGCCCATCACAAGCAGGATCCAACTCTGTCTCAGTTTCTATTCAACTGTCCCAAATTTACAATCCCTGAAAATCACGTCACATTTTCAAAACAAACAAAATATGCAGTTCCCCTTATACGGTTCTGCATAAAGACCATTTTATGTTTCCACAGAACAAGTACAAAGACTTTTTTTTCCCCCCCATGCGTTCTTTTAATTAACTGATGGAACCTGCTGTCAAGTATTCCCACTGAGGTAAAGATCTTAACATGAGTCTAAAAAAAATTTCATATTTAAGTGCTTAACTGCATCATCCAGAGTTATACAGTGCAAAAACTGAGAGATCTGGAGATGAAATTCTCCCTTTCCTCCAGGGTATAAATCCATCTCTAATAGCTGGAGATGAAGATTTTCCTTCAAGGCAAATTACTTGACAATTGGCTGCTACCAACTTTTTTTTCTTTTCCTAATTTTAATTGATGAACTGACACTGGCCGACTTACAGAGATCAACTGTTTTCACTGGGTAAGCAACCTGGACAAGCACATTTATTTTCATCTGCAACAGTCATTCTAATGCTTTCACGTTACCTGAAAAAAGAAGATGAAGTGAAGATCTCAGCAGTTTCAAGAGCTGCTACAGGAGAGCTCAAATTTATCATAAAGAGAAATCTTTGTGTAATGACTGGAATACTCAGAAAATCAAAAAGCTTCACTAACCTTCTACATTCATAGCTTCCCTCAGAAGCTGCAACTTCTTCTGTCTCTCTCTTATCCTGTCAAAGGCACTTGATATTGCTGCAGAAGTTGATGTCTCAGGCACATGGCGCGTTTGGTCCAGTTTTTGTGGTCCAAAGACATCTAGTGCTATGCTCCCATCAGAGTATCTTGCTTCCTTGTTTCTGGTAGTAGAAGTCCGTACTGTAAATGCTTCACACTGATGGTTTTGCCCATGAGCGCCTCCAGCATGGTCCCTCTCAGCTGCCTTGTCAGTTGTGCAAAGCAAATCTGTGGAGGAAGCCCATACTTTCCGCTTGGGAGTGACATCTGTATGAAGGAGACCTTTTTTTTCAAACTCACTGGCTTTACATCTATGAGGACAGAAAACATCTTCCTGTCCCAAGTTGTAATCTGCAGAAATGCCCTGGAAAAACTCTTCCTCGCCTTGTGTTCCTCTAACGGACAGAAATCCCATAGACTTGCTAAGTCCTTTGTTAAGCATGGTCTGCTGAGGGAAGTGAGCTTTGTGTCCATCAGGTGCATCGACCACCAATGTTTTTCCTGGAATAAGGAGACATTTCATATATGTAATTTTGTACTTAATACGCAAGAGTGCAACACAAGTTACTTACTATTAAAGTGTACGCTAAGCACACATTTTGGCCTTCATTTTGCCAGGCAAACCATTGAGATGGCTACTTAAAGGGCTGCCTCAGTCAACAAAAACAGAACTCCAACTACTTCATATCTGACAGGCATTTTTTATTTCCTTTATTTCTGAAGTGCTCAAGAAAAAATTATGGCCTACTATAATTCAGCATTAGCATTTAAAAAAAAATACTTGCACATACATGCTGAAAGTTGTTTTTTCATTAGTTTTATTTTTAAAATAGTTTGGACTATCACCAAAAGTCCTGTTTAATGATCAATCTGAAATCAGCCATTCCTCTCACCTCTCACGCCCAAAAACACCACCTACAATTTTTAATGACAAGTTCAGGTTTGTTCTACAGATTTACAGATGCCCTGCAGTAGTGTCAGTAGTAAGAGAAGAATGACTGTGTAGTTAGGAATTTTAAAAATCCTGGATCTTCCTTCAATGACGATTTTTGGTGATGACAGTTCTCTCCAGATAAAGAATACTCTAAAACAAAACCAACACAGCTTCTAAGATCAAAGTGATTCTATGAGCCTGTACACTTCACGTTTCGTTAATAAATGGATCAGTCAATACTAATGAACACTCTCTCTTCTCCCTCTCCCTTACCATGAAATTACTTCCAGAATAAAGGAAACTGTCAGAGGTGGAATAATATCAATGAAATATGTGCTCTCTGAAGAATATCATATCATGGTCACCAAGAAGTTTTGATGATCATGTATGTTTCGGGCATAAAATTTTCTCAAAGGATTAGCCCGATTTTACAAAACTAATTACAAACGTCAGTGAGTACAATCCAATTTCTTAATATTAACAAATGATCTACAAGTTTACCTTTCATGTTCTCAAGCCTTTCTGAGATCAGAGTAAAAGAATTATAACCATTATAAGAGTAACATCTCAGAGAAAAACCAGTATTGAAGACTACCCAACTGCTACTTACTTTCTGTTAGCAAACTAAAATTTTTTAATGCTTCTGCATTATTAAAGTTGCAAAAATCTAAAGTCTATTGTAGATATCACACAGGCAATAAACTACTCATAACTCCAACTGACCAAGTAATTGCAAAAATTATTATGAAGATGAGGCCTAACCTTTCCAATCTGCAGCATACACGCTGCATTAATACGGCAATTTCAATCTCATCATGATACCCCTGACAGGAAAACCCAACTAAAAATATTCCATGCTGGTTGGCCTAAGCAATGGCTGCTCACCCAGGTAGAGTCAGTATGGCATGTGATGCTTTTCTTAGAGCTAGATCCCTCTCTACTGTCGTATTACCATGTACACCTTTTAAGAAGCAGCAGCCTTGAAGACATCCTCACAAAAGAAAGCAGTCATGAGCTCAAAGTAAATTACTGTGCTGTATCTACTCTCTCAAAGATGGCTCTATAGTGCTGCCTGCTGCTTTTCCAAAGTCGATTGAAATCTACTGTCCCACTTGCACAGTAGGCTGCTGCTGATCTTTAGAGTCTATTATCCTTTTTAATTGAGTTTCACAGAATGCTTTAAGGATGCTCATAATTGTACTCAGAAATGCTTTAAAAGCTTATGGCTTTATACCTTTCTATTCTGATATTCTACTTGAAGAGGGGCTGTTAGTTTTCAGTTTCTATTTCTGCAATATTAAACTAACAACAGGTGTTTAAAAAAAGGCAAGACTAAAGTCAAATGCAACCAAGAAGGCCTTTGCTTCTTACCAACACACAATTACATGATGGTAAAATGTTAGGGTTAGAATTGTCTAAAAAGTGTCTTGTAAGAAATTACACAGTTCCCACATGTTCCAGCCAAGAGAATAAAACAAAAACCTTTGCCAATGAGAAGGAACTAATCTTCTGAAATGATCTAACGCATCACTTCATGTTTTACAAATACGGCTTTAATCCTAAACTCAGGTAAACATAATTATATTTGTGGTCAGGTAAATCTTATGTTATTATCTTATTCTCAGACTATACATCCTTCATAAGGCTGGTGAATTACATACAATATTCACAAAAAAACCTTTTAAAAATAGCCGTTCACTGTGAAGTTCCCAATATCTATCTAAAGCAGCGGGATGATATCCATTCTGCAAACACATACTTCACATTCACGTACATGCACATCAAGGACAGACATTTCTAGGCAGGATTTTAACTCAGTCATTTGTGAGAGAGACAAAAACCAAAATGCAGTATTTAAGATGGTCACCAAAAGAGCAAATCAAAAGGAGCTCTGAGAATCCTCCCCAATAAGAAGAGTTCCAAGATAATTTTAGGCAGAAAAAAACAAAACAACCTCCTCTATACAATGTTTTCATATATTTTTTTAAATGTAAAAAATGCCAAACCCACCTTTCAACACTGAAAGTATTTACACGCACAAGACCTTACTGAACAAAACAACGGCAAACAAAACAGAAAAAAAACAAAGAGAAACAGACAGCTGCAACTCCAATATACTACCAACGCTGCAAATTCAGGATTACTTGGTACATCATCAGTCATGACTCAGAAGAACATTCCTGGTTCAAAAATCATTTAGGTCTCTGCACGTTGAAGCGTTATCTTGTTTCAGGATCACATCCAGTGAAAAGAGCCACAATGTACTTAAGTACCAGTGGGTATCCTCACCATAGCACACCCAGAGACATAAACGTATCTGTTGTATGCTGGTGAGAACTGCGGTGAAAGAGCCCAGCTGCCAGTGAAAAAGAGTGCTAAAGGGGAAGGAGCATCCTTCTCACCAAAGCTGTAGTTTCCATGGTCTAGATATAACAGAAGCTGCTTCCAGTTCATGCAGAGGCTCAGAAGACACAAGCTCCTTGCCTTGGCATGCAGGAGGTGCTTTCTATTCCCCAAGTCATCCACCCACCTAGGGCTTCCTCATGAGGAAAAGTGAATGCCATCTCATCAGCAGTGACTGGGAAAGTACTCGTTGCTACAGCTTTGCCACTTATTTGGCTAACTGCGTGATGAGACAGGAGATGAGCTGTCCCATCAGGAAGCAGTGCAGGAAGCATTCTGCTTCCACACTGCTCATCCACACTGCTGAGTGGAGATGTCTACATGTCTGTCTAACTCATATCCACATTGACTTATGCAGCCAACATGAGTTTTTAACATAGTACCAGAAGGAATCTACAGCTGACTTTAGTATTCAGTCTTGAGACTGTAAAATTCTCTTGGACATCTTTAATCCTTCCTTTATTACTCTCCCCATTCCCACTTCTGCTTTTCACCAGTCTTGGCACTTCTCCCCACCTTTGCAAAACCGATCCCTCTCTACATAATGTCATTTCAACAAGCTCTCCCCAAACTGGCTCACAGTGTCAACATGAGCTGAATCACCCTCAGAGAAAGCTAAATAAACTAGGGGGCAAGGGGTGCACAGCCTGCTCAAGTTGGGCATCCTGAGAAAGCAAAACAGAAACAAAGCAGTAATACAGAACTTTCAGATCCATACTTTATACCAGCCAAGAATGCGTGCTGCTCTTGGCACCAGAAAGCAGAGGTCAACGATCAAGGACAAGACTTCTCAGTACAGAAGCAACTCAACTGCAGATACCAGTGAAAAAGTGGATTAGGCAACCAGCAATCAGTCCAGGCCAAATCTTCTATTTTTAATAACTTAAATCTGACCTCATCCCTCCTTCCTTTTTTTAAGTACTATTATAGACTTTAAGTCCCAAAATCAACTGTTAAGGTATTTTCACTTTTTTTCCCCCTGGATTTCCTCAACACACTACCTCAGCATTAGTTAGATGAAGGGTCTTAAATGAATGGCAGTAAGTCTCTTTCAGCACAAGGCTCATATGTCTAGCTTTCAGCTAACAGTACACTTCCAGAATAGAGCAGACAGGAATCATATGCCTTTCTTTAATACATGTATTTTCAGTTGAATGGCATACACAAGTCCAAATTCATTAAGCCGATACAGAGTTTATCCATCAACATTTTTTCTCCAGCTTTTATGATGAAATATGTGGGAAAATGAAGGGAGGCACTACCAGTAAAAAATTATATATGAAGAATAAAGATTCAACTAATGATCAAAAGGAACCTAATTGCATAATGGAGCTTTTACGTCTTTAGATTATAATGGATGGAGAGACTCATGTTATGACCTTCCTTTTAAAAAAAAAAAAAAGGCTTTGTAATGGAATGTATTTGTAATGGAAACTCTGGAGACCTATCCAAAGTATCTTGGCTCCACTAAAGACATTAAGTAGCTCACCTGAGACTACACAGAGCTACTCCATGCTTCAGTTACTCAAGAGTATAACAGGACAGAGAAGTGCTTCCCTACTTGTCAGTGATGGTGATAGGACAAGCCAATAGCAACTAAGATACTACAGCATGTAAGTAACTTGAAAAGACGTGCTTTCCCCTTCCCCAATTACTTCTCTGTTGAACTAAACTCTTCTTCATGCTCATCTGAATAGTATCTGGGTTCTTGATTTCACATATCGCCCTTGGGTGTTTATCCTCTATTCGATGTTACATTAGTGCAATTATTTATAATTACTGTAAATAATTCAAATACAATTATAGTAATTGCATGATTCCAAAGTATAATACATAGTGAGGGAATATATACAATAAAAATAGCAATTAATCACCAAGAGTTCACAATGAAATTCTCTTGTGGTGCTAAAATGAAAATCTAGTTTTCCACACACCTTCAAATGGCAAATGTTACGTTTGCTAGATGACCATGGATCTGCTTCCTTCTTCCTTTGGTGTCTTCAGCTATGAATGCAACTACACCCTCTTTGACACCAGTGTCATTCACAAACCATCTTTTACTCACACTGACAGTAATCTGGTTGATTTTCCTCCGAGCAAGAGTTGTTACCTGGTCCTAACTAAATTCAGTCTGTCTGCAATTACTTGTGTACCAGCTTGATCATACAGGCAATTAATCAAATATTATGTAAGTGCAAAGGCGGTCAGTGCCATCACATACTGTATCTGTTTTTACTGAATAAACTCAGCTCAGGTTTCTTTAAAGTCTTTCTGATTGCGCCCTTCTTTTGTTTGCACAAAGCAGAATACCTTTTTCAGCTCCATGTTAGCAAAGCTTATGGATATATACATACATACACACACATGGCAGGGGGTGAGGAAGAGACAGGGACTGGGGGAGACAGAAAGAGATTGCCTGCATGTGCATGAAAGCCCACACCATCATTGCCAGACTGGAAGGTCTGAAAAGAGGAAATTATTATACAGGAGTTTAAAAAACATCTCCCACACCATCTTTGTGCAGAAAACAGAAAGACAGAAAAATCCTTATCCCAAGACAATGCAGTTAGTTTCTCAAATATGAGTGGGTAGTTGATGGAGGAGTTGGGTTTGCAATCCCTTTGGGGCAGGCTAAGAGCCAAACAGAAGACAACAGAACCAGATGTGGCCTGTGGGTTGACTGCTAGGAATGGCACCTCCTCCTTTCTTTTACTTTTTTAAATTGCTGAGAAAATCCAAGTTTCGGACAGAAGTACTCCTAAAACAATGCATTCTTTGTGAAGGAAGAAATGAGCTGGACACAAGGACTGTTGCAAGCACTGTAAGTAATGGCCAACCTATAAATCCTGTAGAACAATTTGCATTCTGCTTTGGACTGACATGGCTTCTCTATCAAAAAACCAAATAGCTCCAGAAACGGGGCATCTTGTTCAGAACAGTGGTAGTGAACCTTGAGAAGTAGCACTTCGTAAATGCAACATTTTACCTCTGCCCTTCCTCAGCACCTCTGCAGAAGAGACAACTGCACCATTGCTCTTTCCTGCTCAGGTTTATGGGCCAATTTTTTTTGTACATTTCTCAACCAAGTAGGCAAAAGGGCCACCCAGCTATTCCCTTCCTGGATTTCTGCGTACCCCAGGAGAAGCTCAGTGATACAGCTGCTTTTCTGCACAGAGACAGCATTTGACATCTCTGGTTTGGTTTCCTCACTGATCTTTGCGTCCATTCTTGTTTTGTCTTCAGAGGTCTGAGTTTGTCCTCAGCACCACTGTGACAGCACTTCCAATACTGCCAGGCTGGAAGCTGAGTAAACCAATAGCAACTATACTTAAATTTAAAAGATCTTTACCAACACCAACCACCAGTACTGCTAGATGCAAACAGAAACACTTATGGGAAGAAAACAGGCATGGTTTCTGGAGTGTGAAAGAATTTTTTTTTTTTTTTTTTTAAAAAAAAAAAAGAAATCTTCATCTGGCTTCCATTTGGTTTTGCTGAACTCTGGAAATTATTCTCCACTTACTCAGCTCTTTTTTTCTAGTACTGAGGAGACAGGGGAAAGAAAAAAAAAGATTATTATAGTTCCAGATGAGAGATCTTCAAGTCAATGGAATTAAGTTTGTGCTGTATTTTTTAATAAGTTAAATCTGTATGCTTGGATTTAGCAAGAAAATGAGTAAGCTGTTTCAGTTCACATGTGGACGTCATCACTATAAACCATTTCTTTATAGACTAAAAGCTGCATTTTCACCCAGATCAGGAAATAAAACATAACCCCAATCAATTTCCCTGGATCAAAAGCAAAAGGGTACATTTTCTTTCGTCTGAGAGTTTTGCTGGGCAGCTACATTAGTAATTGATATTCCAGAGAATAGTAAGTAAATGCTAGAATTTCTTGTCAAAATTAAAAGCAACTTCACTTAGCCTTAGAATCTTTTATTCAGTTTACAACACCTACCATTTCTGTTGCACCTGCCAGAGCGTATAGTCTAATTAAACAAGGACTTTATCAACATCTAAAATTTTGTTCAGTATTTCCAATTATTTCCTGTTACATACAGTTAAGGTGAACCTTAATGATCTTTTAAATTCATTTCAAGCCTTTATTCATGAGGCATATATTCTTTTGGCAGAGATGAAGGTCAGAATTTTGCAGGATACAACTGTAGTATGGCAAGATACAAGGTTAATTCATGACAGTCTACCACATTGCACAAGTTGAGTTAAAATCAGAGACCCTCGTGGTAGGAAAGCAAAGCCAAGACACCTGTCAGCTAAATCTCTTTAAAAGATGAAATATCTCTGCAAAGGTCTGTCCTTGGTGTTCACAGATCATGAGCATAAGTTGGAACTTTGTAAATAAACACACAAAGTGCAGGATTACAATTACCAGAGGGCTAGGAAGCAAGCTGTCAGGCATGTACAAGTTACGGAAATTTCAGCTGGGCTTTAAATACACTACGCATCCTTTTGAAGGATGAGTGCCATAGTTTGTGGCAAAGAGTAACATGGTGAATTAATTCTTGCTTTACGTTTGGAAGAGTTTGACAGTTACTTACATTTTTGTCACACCAAAGAATTTTATCAAGCAACTTCCACAAATAATTCTTGAAATAAAGACTCTTAAGGTCTAAAGTGTTTTGAGTACCAAACTTAAATAACACTCATTGGTTCAGATGACTCACACCAGGTTTTACCACTTCAATTTCTGCTGGCTAAGTCAGTTCCTAAATACTGTGTTCCTAGTATGACTTGACTAAAAGCAAACATTCTGTCATATTAATTTAGAATAAATTACTTCTGCAGTCAGCTCTGCCATAAAGCTCATTCACCAAGATGGCCATAGAAAGTGAGTCATTAAAGAGACAAAAAATAAATTTAATTGGGGAGAATATTAACAGGAAGCTATTTATTAATTTAATAATTTTCTTCAAGCCAAAGACGGAAATGAATAGCTGAAAATATCCAAGCGTGGTACATAAGGAGAGCAAAGTATCCGATTTAAACATGTGAAGTGTTTGAAAAAAATATTTCAAAACATTTGTCCTAAGCCAACAATAAAGCCCCAGCAATTATAATTTTGGATGACCACGGTATGGAAAACTGATCTTAACATTAATGACTTTCAAAGGCTTAAAGCAAAAATCTTAGCATTTTTCAAGGACTGCAAATATCTAAGGTATTAGTTGGCTACTCTCCAACTAGGAGCACATCTCTCTTGCTGAACCATCTCTATATTCATGAACTTAGCATGATTTATCAGCTATCTTAAGTTAGATACTCATAGTAACATTCTGATACTCTTAAGTTCATAATAAATGCCTTAGCTCTATTCTGCTTTGTTCTCCAGAGAACCGT
>NW_009196908.1:0-8553 GCF_000690835.1 Fulmarus glacialis | reverse complement strand
CATGTCCTCCTGCCTGCCCCAACAGCAGCCCCCGCCGCTTGGCGAGTGAGCAGCAGACCAAGTCCCAGATGTATATTGGCGCGCTGCCAAGCCCTTAATGACTTCCCTGCCTCTATCTAAAAAAGATCTAAGTGGCAAACATGAGAGCGTATTAATCAAAGGCGCTGTTGTTTATAAACGCAGAGAAGAACTGCCCTAAACAATGCAGCGCAGATCCGGGTGCTTTCTGCCTCCTGCAGAAGGGACGACCATCTTTCAACAACCGCAGGCTGGAGAGCACTGGTTCTCTTTAAGACATATGAACACACAGAGAGTGTGAACAAAAGAGGGGGCAGCTTAACATTTTCAGGACCTAAATATCATCACAAATTCTGAGAACACACGTAGAGAACTTTTATCAATGCATATATACAAATCTCAAAGGATAATTTACACACAAACTTCTAGCATGTCTAATACGCTCTTTTACAATTATTTCCCCTTCGCACTTGCTTGCTCTTCCTCCTCCTCCCATCTGCCCCAAATACATATTAATTACGCAGTAAATAGAGCACGTTTTGAATTTGCTATTTCAATTCTTGTCAGGTGTTCATTTGAGCAGTTTCACCCTTCTGCACTGATCGCACACAACTGATGTCTCTTTAAAGGTTTGGCTGCATTCTCAGAATTGCTGCCACTTCACTACCACAGCACAATCACTGCTGCTATTCTTGGCTCAAGAACTGTTCCACTGAAGTACTCCTGAAAATAGTTGGTTTCCCTCTGAAGACATTTATTCTCTGTTTCGTTGCAATAGACTCTGAATACTGGACGGGTTTAACCTCATTTTAAAAACAACAGATGAATGAAAATTAAATCTGTTTGGTTTTGTTTCCATTCAGGAAACTATCTCAAATGCAACTAGAAACTAAGCTTGAGAGTCAATTTTGCAATAACTTCAAAGTCAAAATATTGTGGTGGATTATTATATTCCTTTATATCAGCTATACATGATTGAAATTTCCTTTAGTTAAGATGGTATGTCAAAACTGGAAGAGAACTTAAGACACATTCTCAGGTTGCTTCTATTTTTCTTATTAATATCATAAACTTCCTGAAATCTACTTCAATTTACAGAGGCAGGTACTTACAAAGGGCACCTAATTCAAGGGGACTGTGTTTACTGATCAGGGGCACATAGGAAGGCAATGCAGAATCCCAAGGAAGAGCCAGAGCCCACACCAATGTTTGGGGCCAAAATAAAGCACAGCTTTCACTCCAGCCCGTGCTGGCGGATGAGCGGCTGTTCCCCTCCGTGTGCTCCGTCCTGCAGCCACCTCGACAGGGCACGTGTCTGAGAAATTTGAAATCCTTACAGATACCTGAAGACTAAAAAAGGGGATTTGAGAGGTCATGCAGACCGCTCACCTGATCTAAGGAACTATTCCTGATACACACAAAGTGACATTTGCCCAACCCAACAAGGAAGCCCTTCAGCAACAGAGACGGCACATTCCCAAACGCTCTATCTAACTTCTTAAGATAGCTTTCATACTGGCACGTTTTTACTAATGTCTAACCTTAATCTTCCTTGTTGAAATTTAAGCGCATTATTTATCTGATCCATCACAGGCATACAGAACATACCACTTTCTTCCTTGCAGCAGCCATTTAGGTATTTCTGCATTTCTAATTCCAGTTTTTGACTTAGCAGCTCCAGTTCTTCACTCTTTGCAAGGCTTGTTTTCAAGATCTCTGCTCATGCCTGTTGCATTCCTCTGCTCTTCTTGCACTGGTTCACTTCCTTCTGAAGGCACAGTACCCCAAACTGGGCTCAATATTCAGAGGCCTTACCAGAAGTGTCTCATGGAAAGCAGTATTGTTTATTTCCCTCAGTATGCTTGTCATCTTTTCAACAGCATGACACCTTTAATCTGGTTTACCCTGTAACCAACTTCAGATCCATTTTTGCAGCGTGATACCCACGTAACTGTACTTACGTACAGAGCTGTTCTGGCCAAAGTAAAGAATCTTTCCCTTTTCTTTATTTCTTATACAATTACACAATTTTGTCACCACTACTCTATATTGTAATTTTGTCATACAGTTGCCTCACACGCTTTTCCAGTTTGGTATCATGAAAAAATTTAATGAAGGCTATTGTTCATAGCCAAAAGACTGATGCAAATATCACAGAGTACAAATTTGCTCTCTCACTCAAAACGTTCTCATTTTGCCAATAAGGACTGATAGCTACTCCCTGTCTACAGCTTCCTGAGCAGCTATGACACTTCTTGCAATAGTTTCATCTTATTCTTCCCACTTATTTACACCACCACACATCCATCACGAGAAAGTCTTCTGAGGCACTGTCAAAAGTTGCACAAAGTCGACTTCTAGGACATGATTTTCCCTCCCATTTTGCAGCGCCTGCTGCACTGCTGACAGGAACTACTCTCCTTTGGCGTGACCTGCTCTCCACAAACCCACATTAGCTCTGTACTTCTCTCTTGCACAGTTCTAAACGCGCAGAAATAGCTGCTTTGGTTATTTTTTCCAATATCATTCTAGCAGATTACAATCACTGATCGGTAATTCCCTGGTTTGTCCTTTCTCACCTTTTAACATCGGTTGTTTTATTTTCTGTTTTCTAGTTCTCACGCTGAAAGAATGCCGGCGGGCCAGATTGCTCCAACCCATCCTCAATGTAGTCTGCTACGAATTTCAACTAGACAATTTGGAATATTTTATTTCCTTAAGTACTCTAACTCACTGTAGCCTTAGTTCTAAGCCAACCATTAGTTTACAGATGAAGGGAAAAGCATTTAAAGTATTCCTGATGCCACCTGGCAATGGTTCTCCCTGTTGAACACCAGACCAGTTCACTTGGCCTTCCTTTCACTAATGGACTTAAGAGAAAATGTTGTCTTCTTGTTCTTTGGGTTTTTTTCCTAACAGCTACAAACTTCTTTGTTTTATATTTGCTTGTTGTAGTATCATACCTGTTTCCTGAGCTGTGTAAATTCAGCTTTCTGATAATTTTCACGATGTTGCTCCCTTTCTGCTCTTCCCAAACTCTTATTTCCCAGCCACTTTGACCTTAGTTAGTTACTTTCTACCTTTTACTCCTCCATCATCAGAGACGGGTCCTGCTACTTGGTCTCTTCACATGCTTTGTCAGAAAACTGCCATCTGCACATTTTAACAACTTGCCAGACTCTTTGTCTCCTGACCTTTCTTCCCCCCAGACTCTGGGCAGCAGTTCATGTATCTGGCTATCACTAGGGCACAGCCGTCTACAGTGAAGCCAGAGGTAGGATGCAGGTCTGCTGATTCCAAAGCAAAAGCAGTGGCCTTTGAGTCATGACGTTTTCGCACAGCCCCACTCTTTGAAAGTGAGGACAGCAAAACTATAAAGGCATGTCAGTTATTTATCCTTTTACAGATTTCTATTTTTCCTTCTCCCGGTGAAAAATTCTAGTCACTGTCAAGTAGGTTTGAAGCAGCAGATTTATTTTTCACGCTCTGCTGCCTGATGTCAGATAACATACACAATACAGAAAAATTCATTCCAAAGATTAGTTTACTGATGAGTTTTTACCATCATTTTTCACTCATAATGCCTGTATTTTGCTACACAGCGGTTGCTACTTCTCTATCTATATTCAAAGCATTATATGGAATTCTTGAAAATTTACATGGGAGACAAAACCCTTTACTAGCTGAGACTCACTTCTCACAGACGTTCCCATTACTGCATTTCAGATGACGTTCATCACTCAGGAGTACATCCAGACAGTACCTACTGGCTAGATCCCATCTCCATGTTACTGCCACATTTTTGTGCTTGTACAATGTTTTTTTAACTTCCTTTTGTCTAAACATATATCTGTCACTTGTGACCTTTGGTAACACTGCCTGATTTCCAGGGACATTACCAGATGACAAGCACTACCAAACGCTAAACGAAGCCCTGAGGGAAAAAACAAGAAGAAACGCAATCACCACTCTGGCGGTACCTGAACATCCCTTTACAAGGCTAATTCAATGAGACTATTGGCAAAAGATTTAATCAAAACAAAATACTGATAATGTCCATATTTTTTAACAAATGGCGTAACACCAAATTTGATCCTGCTAGCAGGAAAACTTTTACATAGCCACATTGTGGAAACCTTGTGTACAGTGATGAGCTGTACAGCTGTACTACGCCGCAAATTATGGCCAACACCTAGTCAAGTGATGTAAAAATTGAAAGCCGTTAGGAGTTTTATTGCAGATTAAGCATCATGTGTTTGCTATAAACAGTTATCTTCCACAGAAGTAGTAGAAATAGCCAATTCTTGTGTTTACAAAGAAACATCACCATGCTAGCTCTTTCATTCAAGATCAACAGCAATGATGTAACAATGAACATCTTCCAGGTACTATGTAGTACACTTTAAAAAATTAGTGTATTTGCTATAGACAGTGTGAAATGATACACATAGAAAGTGTGCAAACAAGGTGAATAAATATACTATCTAATCCTTGATTTCTACTTTATAGCGCTTGGTGTTTGAACTATTACACATGAAAAACTCTGTTTACAGAGGATCCAAAATAAATGAGTTTTTAGTTTTTGCTCCTTAACTTTCCAACTAAAAGCAAAACCACAGTAACGTTTTGCCAGCAAAGATACTCTGCTAGTGGAATTACAGAATACAGGCCCAAAGAGATAAAGTTCAGCAAATCATTTCCATAGAGGCAGTTTTCACATGTGCTTTGTTCATTAAAAATCAGCCTGTTTGCCATGCCTCCAGCAAATCAAGCTAAATCTTAGTTCAAACTTTTGAAATGAGACTTTATTCATATGTTACAGACCTCCTTTTGCATATACATGCCTTACCTACAGTCATCACAAAGTACTGTAAGCTAAACTGGGCAGTTGTTCAAACATGCGTTTACCTTGAAGGTTACTACTACTTAGCTAGATCTGATGAAACAACTGTATGTCAAAGCTTATCTGTGTCTTCCAACTACATTGACTGGTTTTAGAAGAGATATTATCTCTCCCTAAAACTATTCTCCAAATTTGACTTTACAACCATATAAAATCGCTCTATTAGAAGGAACTCTAAAGTAACCCACAGTTAAAGGATTGGATGTTTGAAATGAGTATTGTCAGACATGATTTTAACAGTAAGCAGGCTTTTTTAAGTCTTGCTTCCTAAAAACATTATCAAAGTTAATACAAACAGATTTATAAGAAGATTTAACCGGCCACATGGCACTCAGCAACTTCCAACTGCCCACAACACTTACTTCAACATGCACATTCCATGCCACAAGCATGAATATGCAAACTGCAGCTAAAGAAATCTTGAAACATGAAATAAAACTTCCAACTTCACAGAAAAGAAGAGAAAAGTTCAGCACAGAATCTGGCATCAGCCCACAGTAGGAAAATAAATCTATGTAACTGCTGTCAAATTCTCACTTCCCAGAAAACAACAGATAGAACAAATTAAAAGCGTAACTCTTCAGCTTCCACAATGCTTGTGTGTTTTCTCATTTTGACTACTGCATGAATTACTTCCTTTCATTTATTTTTAAACTTCGGAAACATACGTTACAGATCTGTTCCCAAAAATACTCTACTTGCCAATACAAAAGAAGTGCTGAAGTTTCATCCTGACTCCTGCAGAGCACGGTACATTTCTTTTGAGCTGATGGATCTTGGTTTCATATTGCTGAATTGCAGAAAATTGAAAGGCACCTTCAACAAAAACTGATTACTTCTTTTGATCTTTGTTCTTATAATCATCAAACACACAGTGGTTGCCCGGAGACTGCTATACAAACTTCATAATTTGCAAAGAAACAAAGGCGGCTATATGACTTGCTATTTTTAATCTCCCGTGGTAGTTTCCAGAAATTACCTTTATTCTTTTAGATCACATGGCAAAAGGATCATTCCATTAACGCTTCACACCTTAATGAAGGAAGTTAACTATTCACCACATTTATTGGATTTAGTTGACAAAGTGGGGAGGGAAGAGATAAAAAGTTCCATCTTTAAGTGAAAATGACCAACTGGACTAGGTATTAGAATTCTGACCATTAATTACAGATACAGCTTTCCTTCAGTGTAATCTTGAAAAGGATTACAGAGGGGGCATGTCAAGAACAAGCTCTGTAGCTCAAGATAAAAGTTCTAGACAAATAACTGTTCTACAGAAAATGCTCTGAAGTACTACAGAAAATAGTTTCGTAATAGTGAACAACGAATGAGATTGTTTTCAAGGGATAAGATTTCTAAAATATTCTACGCAATTTGAAATGTTTTAATTTCTTCTATTAAGAGTTTGTCTAGTTAATGTTTTATAGATTACCTTAAAAGGGAAACAAGAAGTCACTACTCTCATCCACTTCACTGGTATTTCCAGATGATAAATCTGACACAGAATATATTAGTGGTCATTAATTCCCACTTTCCTTACATTGGCAGAACATCCTTTTTAATTCATGACATTGCAGTTAGAGTTCTGATAAGTGCTTTGGATAGGCCAAGGCAGTAGATAACAGAGACTGCTGATAAGAGAATAAAGAGATAAAATAGTGTGATTTTTACAGTGAAGAGGCTGGCAATGCCTCTCTAACAGCCTTCCTTTATCCAGGTAGTTATAAATAGGGCCTGGAAGGAACATGGTTGAGTAATTTCAAGTTAACTATGAAGGAATATATGACCCTATAAAAAGAAAAACTACAGACGTGAATTTACGTTAAGCATCTTCTGGGTACAAGATGCTAGCGTATGACAATCCTGGCTCTTTGATTAATACTAGTCATCCATCAGAAGAAAGTTACTGTTGTTCATCGTGAGTATAAAGAAGCCACATATGGAGACCTGCTTGGGCAGAATCCGGCACAGGTCTAACAAGCTCTGGTTAGGCAATCAGGTTACCAGAGAGTGAGAAAGCCCGAAGCACTGATGTATTACTGACTGCCTCTAGACTTTGAAGACATCATCTAGTAACGTTCATGAAGTGATCACTCTTCTATAATGCAAGTGCTGTTCAGACAGACAAAACTCCTGTTCATATGTGGATCAAGTACCTAACACTGATTCTTCTGGACAACTTGGATTATTTTGTTCCTTCCCTTCACTTCCCCAGAGAACTTTTACTTACAAAGACTCTTTAGTAAATGAAATACCCAGTGAACCAGAGACAGACATTTAAAGGAATACAGTTCCTACTGATGATAAGAGGAGGAAGGCGAAAAGTCTCCTTCTGACAGCATATTGCTCAGTCAGAATCCTCATGTTTAAAGTTCTTTATTTTCATATTCACAAAATATGACCCAGTTTGAATCAAATGTCATGGAAAATTCATAACTTAAGTCCTGGAGGTTTTCAGAATCCTGAAATTTTATCTATGGCTAATAGTTACTCAAACCCCAACAGCTGAGATTAAAAGGTTTTGGCCTTCCCTGGATACTCTTCTTACTTCTTTGGTCTTTACGCTCGTCAAGGTGAAGACGAAGCTAGTATGAGAGACCAAGTAAGACCGTCGATATACATATTTCATGGCTACAAAGGTCTCTCAGGAGTGAGATATGCTATACTCCTCTCTTGGTCTCACAAAGCAGCCAGGCACGCAGCTGTTGTGGTTACAAACTGAGCTAGATAGATTTTTTTTCTCCTCTAACTGTTTGTAGTTAGTAAATGAACTAATGCTCCACCTGCTGGAAAGAGAAATAAATGAGTTCTAGTATTCAGCAAGTTCTTTCTATAAGGAAGATGCAACCATTTAAGTCTCAAAACACAACCTCTTACTAGACAAGAGGTAGACAAAAAAGTAGCCAAGCATTTAGCTTCTCTAAGATTCTCTTCCCTGTTCCAAGAACTGTGCACAGATTTTCAGCTGCCTTTGAAAGCTTTTGTTTTTACTTTACATGGTAAACAACAACCTGACAATTTTGACTCTGTGCACTAATTGCTTTCAAGTAACACTTTTGCTAAGAATTTTATATGGGTTAGCTTGTTTTGTGAAATATGGAATATAATATGAGGCAGAAAAGCTGCTGCACTCCTCCTCCTCCCATTTGTACTAGCTTTTACCGTATTCTGAATTTTTCCAATGGTGACAGAAAAGGAGCAAAAGAGTAAAAAAGCAAACTAATTCAACACTGTAAAACATCTGCTGATAGTTGCCAGGCTGACAAACTACAGAAACAAGTGCTTATTTTACACAGCAAGTTAAAATAGGAATCAGAAAAAGAAGTCTAAAACCTCAGGGTACAAAATGCATCTGGCGAGATCAAAGTCAGACAGCTAGTACTATACCCTTACAAGCTAAGTTCTTTTATGGATTATGTTACGATTTACGGTGGACTTTGTTTCATGATTTACAATATGTTTCTTACAGATCAAACAAAAATGTTTGAGATATGTCTATAATGATGCTTGGAAGAAGTCTAATACTGACCCTTAGCCAGCCTGAGCCACTTGAGTTGGTCAATCTGCCTCTACTATACAAATAATTAATATATTCCTGAAAATAAAATAATAAACATCTAAATATATATATG
>NW_009196907.1:0-22299 GCF_000690835.1 Fulmarus glacialis | reverse complement strand
AAATTAACTATCCCAGCCGAAACCAGGACCGCCAGCTCCCAAGCTTGCTTTCTTTTAATGACTAATAATTGACCTGGTAAGTTGCTTATAGCCCTGCTCCCTCTGATACCACGTTATGCCTGTACTTTCAATACCTCTGCTATCATCCCATGTTGTACTCCTCTACAGTACACTTTTATTTTACAGTAATAGTTTATTCTCTGCAGAATATCTACTTTAGGTACAGATATATATCAAAGTTATTATACCGATAGTCACTAGCCCATGCAATCACAAAGCTAAGTTAAAGGTAAAACAGATTAGGCTACGTTACCTAGAGAATTGCTGTTGGAGAATTGCTATTACAAGTAAATGAGCTCAACAGAAGCCGAAGACTAGCTTAGAGAAAATATGACTGACAAGCCCTAGTCCTGCAGCCTTGCAGAGTCGATGCAAAGCCTGTGGCCTGTCAGGAGCATTGGCAATTTCTCTGGTTTTAGGCCTGCAGACTAGTAGATAACGTTGTTTGTTGCTTCGGAAATTTAGAAGAAGAATTCTAAATGAGAATAGATGCCTTTCTATGCTGGTTTTGGGATTTTACTTCAGTGTTCCCTTTATTTTCTTACATGCCTTTTAGTAATTCTCATTCTTTCTGTTGCGGTATGTCTGAAAATGGGTTTTGATTAGGCTGTTGGGTCCCTTAATTTGTGTTTTCAACTGTTCATTGTCCAGATGAAAGAAGTTAAGGAACAGTTCAATTCTAAAACATTGCTTATCATTTAGGTTGAATTCTGCTGTATCTGATCACAGTTATGTTCATTTGCATTCTATTCCCTGTTCTAAAATAGAAAAAAGTCACAAGAATCACTTCAATAAAATAAAGCTTTGCATCAGCTTGGTGGGCAGGATCTTCAAACTGATTTTAGATTACTATTTCTCCTTTTACTTTATTAGACTATTTATTCTGTTGTAAGTGAAAGGCAAATCAGACATTCGGAATTTAATTTTTTCCTTTAATTATATTTACCTTCCCCTTTCTTACCCTTATAATCACTACAGTGCAGTTTCTTTTAATGATGATTCTTTAGCAATATGGATCTACAGTGCTGTCATTAATCAAACATTTGCTTAATTTCCTCTATCGAAAGATCATTTGAAATTTAGTTGCATCTCTTTGCTTAAATAGCAACTTCTTTAGACTGTTGTCATCCATCTCTTAATACCTATGAAGCCTAGCATACGTACTTTTCAAAACTGAAGCTTCGATATGTACATTACCTAATTTTGCTTTCCTAATTCTAGTGCCAGTAGAAGTACTGCAGAATTCAGGAATGTGTTTAACATGGGAACTTGGCCTTTGCTGCGTTTATGCTTCTGCTTCTACAAATGATGGAAAATAGCTCAGTTTTAATGCTGAGCTATTTTACAATATCATGGAATTACAGATACTGCTAATCAAACCAGTAATAAGGGAATCCAATTTTTTTCTCTCCAAAGAGTCGTTATCAGCTAATAGGTTCCCAAATCAAATGTGCTATTTAAACCACACTGTGCTCAAGTCATTAAATGGAAAGAACTCCCCCTCCTCTAACCCCAGACCCTTTAAATTAAGGAAATGCGCATTTGAAAATTCCAGTCTCCAACCCAATTACATTTTTTCTTTGCTGTTTTCATGGCACTTCACTCTAGACTGGCAAAACACTTTAGCAGGATAGATAGTATATTTTATTCTATTTATTAAGACACTGATTTACTGAACAGTCACATGATGTTATTAAGAAGGTTGCAGCTGTGACTGTAGTTGTTCTGGTTCAGTTTCCTGCTATAAATGTTGCAACTGGAAGGATGAACATCAAAGAGTTTAATGTTTTCAGCAGCTTTTAGGAGGCTTAAAAAGCAGAAACATCCACGAATTTATTCCTAATGTTTGATACCACTTTGTTTACAAATCCCATAACAGATGATCTAGGCAATACAGCTGTCTACTTGGAGGCCTGTAAGCCTTCGCTGACTTATGGATTAGTACATATACTTATTTCAAAGGAAATGCAGATTTGATGGACAGAATATAACTTGATTAGAAAAGCCAACCTCTCCAATCTATTTACTTGGTGCTTCATATTCTTCTGTGTTGCCCCTTGTTCCTGTTCTGATCCTTATTTCGTGTTATGGTAAGCAAAGAGAAGTATCCTGAGCTTTTGTTGTGGGAAAAAGAAGTTATTTTTAATTAGAGGAAAAACTGCTGATTGTAGAAGCAAATACTCAGTTGTTACCTGCAGGTCTGTCAGTCTCTTCCAAATTCATACCAAAATGTACTAAAATTTGAAGCCCCAATTTTTATGAGAGTGAGTAAGTGTCTTTGATTTATATAATTGTTACAACTGTGAATCTGCGTTTCCATAATCACAAAGAGCCAGAGGCCTGGGGGTACAATGTATGTGTGCATTTAACACCAGCTCTCTTTTTCACTGATCCCCGAAGCACCCCAACTGTCTCATGGGCTGCATTCCCTCTTCTGCCTTCCTGGGCGCTTTCAATCATAGCAGCTGTGAAAAACAAGCAAAATGCTTTCATTTTATTATCGTGGAAAGACGTAGGGAACAAGAAGGCCCCAGAAAACGTGGACTATTTTGTCTTTTTCTCTTTGTGAACAAAAGAAGGTGGTTCCTCCGTTATACTGCTACTTAACTACACATTTCACTGGAATTAGTGCTGTGTGAAGCAATTCCTGCTATCCTGTCAGGCCTGCAAAGAAAGGGGCTGAAGAACCTTTGAAACTTAAGGTGTGGCAAAACTTAATGTGGAGACTGGAATGATGTGATGAATTGCATAGTGAAAGTCAGACTCCTGACTTCTGTTAAAGGCTCATAAGCAAAAGCTTGGATTTAAAAAGCTAAACGGCACTGAATTAGCAACTCTTCAGACAAAGGTTGCTGTAGTCAGATTCTATCAAATTATCCATTTGAAAGTAAGATAATTTTTCATTTTAAACAGCTAAGTCTTAGCGCTATACTGTATTGTAGTATTTTTTCATATTTTTTTAATTATAAAAATTACTAGCGTGTTGTTCAGTGCCAGTATAACAAAGGTACAGATTATTTTTGAAATGTCTTTAGCTTGTATGAGAAAACAAAGCACCCAGAGGAGGAGAAATCTACGTGGCTTTTTTGTTCCTGTTACTATCTTTTATCTAAATATATGCAAACATTGTTAAATCTTTGAATGCTATAAAATCCTAAAACTTTTTACTTTGGACGCACTTAAAAAATATTTTGAATATTCTCTCAGTTATCAGCTCACATTCTATACCTATGTGAACCAAACATTTCTAAGTGTATTAAATGATCCAGTGTAATATTTGGAGAAATACGACAAAAATATTTAATTTTCCTTTCAAAATAACTGACACACGAGTCATTCACATTGGCACATAAATATATGCCAATAAGTTAAGATAGCATGGTAACACATTTTAACCGAAATCTTATTAGTAGACTAGCTAAAAAGATTTCAGAGTTCCTTCCATTTTTGTCATACATACTCTCCTGCAAAAGTAGCCCATATTGCTACCACCTTACTAACAAAAGTGGCATCAGAGGAAAGGAGAGTTTTCAATTAGCTCATTCTAGAGCTTTTTAAAAATCTAACTACAATAGCTTTTGCATATGTGATGTCAAAGTTATAAGGTCTAACATCTTTTGACCTGCCATCAGTAGAATCAGTGGACTGCATCACATCATAAGGAGGATTCTTAGCACATGTTTGATATGATACATTATCAATCTTCCTTTTAATGGCTCCCAAGCTATTGGACCTTACACTTCTCACTAGTACAAGAATTAATGCTGCCCATCATCCACCTCATACCATTTTAATTTAGGGAAGAAATTCTACATTATTTCAACATAATGTAATGTTATATAAAGTAATTTGAAGCTGCTTGAAACTGAGCAGAGTCTCAGAACTTCAGAAATTATCCCAGCAGACAGTGAAAGCATGAAGGTCATAATGAATCTTTGGATGTATGGAAATTATCTTTTGCGCAGTGGAATAAAGAAGAAGAAATTTGGCATCCAGGGCTCTCTTTCAAGTCCTGTATTAGGGGGGAATCTGAAGCTGCCAACAAGGTTGATAATGGAATACGAGGGGAAGTTTCTGTAGGACAGCTGATGTTCAAAAAGCAGTCCTTTTATCACTGCTATGTAACTCCTGTCTAGGCTTTCATCTTGCTTTTTAATCAGGGTGCTGACCTTGACCTCTTACCGGAATTATTGATGTGTCTATAAAACAAGCATCAGAAATTTTTAAGTGTTGGCGTAGGTGTAATTGAGACATATGTTTTTTCTCAGTGGAGTTTTAAATTTTGGCTTCTGTGTGGAAGATGCAAGAACTTACCTATAATGGATATGATTCTTTTACTCCCCAAATCATTCCCAGTAAGTCAATCAGATCTGTTCTGCAACAGCTCTACCAAGATAAAAAAATGCTTGTGAGAGTCTTGCCTTAGAAGAAATCTGGGGACACCTCGCCTAGGCTCTTTTTAGTGTGGCTATTAAAACCTCCAATACCATAACCAATATCACTGCTACTCCAATTCCATATTACTTTTCTATAATGGGATATGAGAAGGATTTTATGTAGTTTTCCTTTTGACAAAGTGCATGTAAAAGGGATGGTTAGCATCAGCCTGGATTCTGTGAGCAGTTTGGGCTTGTCCCTTCGAGGGACTTGCCATGAATTTAGTTTGGGTGTGAATATCAAAGTAAGGAGGTGCTCACTGTGCATTAACATTGTCCGAATAGGGATGGTAGGGAGCTAGTATGCAGTAATTAGCACACCGTAGATCGTCACCTTAAATACTGCAATCTCCTTATGTCGACAAGACCTTTGGGCACACTAAGAATGCCTGCACGCAACATAACTCATTACATTTTGATTAAAACCCTCCTAGAGGAAAGTTGTTACAGAGTTGGTTTGTAAATTCACTGCCCAGGTTATTGAATACTGTCTTTTCTAGGTAGGTAAGCACTTAAGAGTAATGGATAGAGTAGCATAGCAGTAGCGTAAAAGAACGGTAACAACCATGAGAAAAAGAGTAGTACCATCCACTTAGCTTTTGTTTGTCTGTAAGAGAGCTCTTGCTGAGTAAGAATTTAGAAATAATTAAAACATGGTTGCCTTTAAATAAATAAATAAAAAACAATTCCCTTTCTGTAAATATGTGCTTTAGATGAACACACACTATACAGTCCAATACAGTTTTTTTTCTGAAACTATGCCATGTAATGCATACTAGATCAAATTAGGTGATCAGAAGTCAGGGCAAATTAAATGTTGTTACCTATTAAATAATTACTTTTCCATTTAAAAAATGTGGAAAATGATATTCATGACTGAAAAAAAAAATCCTCTAGTGGTTCATTTATTAATGCAACCTTAAAAACATATTTGCACTGGACATAGCATTCTTTGTGTTGCACACAGTATAAACAACAGTATTTCTGGAATGTTTTAGAGAGACTACAAGTAACTGATGTTGTGTTTTGGGGTTTTTTTGGTTTGTTTTTTTTTTTCTTAATTCACTTCAAGATGTAGCTCCTTTAGGAGCTCCTTTACCTGTGAGGGTAAATGAAAACACTTCCATTTTATTAGTAACATGGCCTTTTGGTATTATTCCTAATAAAATTTTTGTATAACACTAACTTCAACCTCTGGGTTTTTTCTTCTTTTAAAACCCAAAAATAATTCAGACTCAGCTCATCATTTGCGAGTTCTTCTGGAACTAGAAAGAAAAGTCAGGTAGGAAAGGCATTTGTCCCCTCACGGCTATTATTTCATGGTCAAATATTATTGCTGGATTCATATAATTTTCTGTATCTCTTTATCTGCCTCATATCCTACCACATAATCAATTTTGCTTATTCCTCACCTTCAAAATAAATAGCTAGGCACCCCGCTTTGATCTGTAATGCAACCCATTTCAGCTCTATGAACACTTGTATCTCTGTTTCGAAGACAGTTGTGATTGCCACTCAGTTGTCCTTAGCACTTGTTTTCTGTGCTTCAATTATCTGGCCCTAATGAAACATTTTTCATAAATATCTACATTTTGTAGAAGGAATTCTTAAAAATACAAATAAAAATGTTTGCACTAGCTCATTCGTCTGAAACCACAGGCACTTTCAGTCTCTGGAGCAATGTATGGGGCAGTTAGGAAAAAGCGCATTCATTGCAAGAAGATAGCAGATTTTGTGAAGGTCAGACTGATGTGTTGAAAAAGTAACTTTAAAAAGGAGAGCATCACCCTTTTCAATCAAAACACAATCCAAGAAACAATGTCTGTGGAAAGTGAAGCTCAAATAATTGGATAAAAATAAAGCATCATTAGCTTATGTTAATTTACCATAGCCCAACGAATATAGGAAGCATGACCGTTTTTTCCAGTTCATAATTAATTTGTTAATTAAAGTGTTCAGAATACCTAATTGGCTTATTTAATACATGTCTCGATGGGGAACAGGAAAAAAAAAATACTGAGCTCTCTCTTAAACTTTGTGTGTGAAACTTTTTCTACAGCTATCGCTTGCAGAGGCAGCAGTTCCAAGTCCAGCTGGAGACATAAGGCAAACGGGCAGCTGTCTAGGGCCACAGAAGGCTGGGGACAGCAGACCCACCCTGGCTCTGCTGAGCAGCTAGCTTTTTTCAGACAAAACTCAACTTAGTTCATTACTTGTTTCTGAAGCTAATGACTCTGGCAGGAAAGTGGCTGTGCTGGTGGCAGAGAGTAGGCAGCCTCACAAACTGCCAGCCTGGTCTGTATCACAGATATACTTTTCCCATATCCTTAGGGACCGGTGCAGCTCTGGCCATTTATCCTCAGAGTAGCCAAATTCAGCGCTCTTGACAATTCTAAAAGCCCAGAGTTTAATTTGAAGGTTTCTCAAGCAGCATTGGGACGTTAACCTGTAAATAGTTAAGGAATTTGTTTAGCTGTTCTTACTGGCTTCATCTCTATGCTATATTGAAAAGGCAGGCCTGATTAGCTCTCCAGCTCCACTCAGAACACTTATATTCTTATTTGCATTTGAGCAGGAGCTAATGGTCTCAAACATGGGGTGGCTGACAAGTTTATACTTGAGCTTTATAGGCGGTATAATATATCTGGTCTTTCTCTTTCTTATTGTTTGCTTTTCTAAATGTCATTAAACTTGTATTGCATTTACTTGGTATGTGTTTCGAAGCATTCATCAAGTTTACATTCACAGAAGTATCACCTGTACATGGAGATGTTAGTATTAGTCAGATGATGTATAGGTGTTAGTGCAAGAAGAGTATTGTCAATGGCAGGTTCTTGTCTGCATAAAGGCAATTTTTCACAGAAGGACATAAATACTAAATGTCATTAAACTTGTATTGCATTTACTTGGTATGTGTTTCGAAGCATTCATCAAGTTTACATTCACAGAAGTATCACCTGTACATGGAGATGTTAGTATTAGTCAGATGATGTATAGGTGTTAGTGCAAGAAGAGTATTGTCAATGGCAGGTTCTTGTCTGCATAAAGGCAATTTTTCACAGAAGGACATAAATACTTGTAAATCAGGCACTAAATTATATAATCAATCCATTTCAAGATTGCAGATGTTACCTCTGGTGTCTAATTTCAATTCTTAAAACAGGGAGTGGAGTTCTATCCTATTTAAAAAGCTGGTACACTTTATAATTAAATTTTAGAGTTAATATAAAGGGTGAGAAAATGCACGGTAATGACACACTGGCCTTATGCTAGATGCCTCCTCAACCCAATGCCTCACAAGGAACTTGCCTACATTGGAGTTGGCACATTTAACAAATTAGAAAATTTCATACTTTTTCAGACAATGGAGCCTACTGCATTTGCACAGATGAATGGGAGCATGCAGAATTAAAAAAAACCTCAACACAGGAAAACTGACCAACCTCTTTTGACAGGTCCAGTACATTTAGAAGTAGCAGAGGCTGACAGGTTAGATACCCTAGGCTAAGTTATAGCTACAAATACTTCAGACCAAGATATAGAGATGTGTGAGACTCATCTGCAATTGAGGCAAAGATGCAGTGAGTGTACAGAAAATGCACTGTCAGCTGCTTCCAAGGTAGGTGCCTCTTGTCAGACAGTATGAGTGTTTCACCCTCTCCTGCACACAAAATGCAGGTTTTCCTTACATAGATGGGTGTAGTGCAACTTCACTATAAGCTTCTTCGAGCACTGCCTTTCCCAAATAAGTCATAAACAAGCATCAATGCTGGTAGAAATGGGAGCTATTTGGCTACCATTATGACCTCCTAGTACAGTAATGTGCTGAAAGAGAGAAAAGAAATAATGTCATAAAATGAGGCTATTCACTGCAGGATGGGAGAGTACAGCTATTATTCATGTTTCAGCCTTCACAATTAGACTCAGATTATTCACAAGTAAATCTGAGCTACACAGTAAGAGACAGAACATTAATACTCATTTTTCTGTATGTGAGTTATTACATAAGTCACAAAAAATGTCTCCATATCTGGAAGAGTCTGACTTGGCATCCAGTCCCACATCATAGATTTGCTGTTGGTTTCACTTTGTTTTGTCTCATTTTCTTATATTAAACTATTTTTTAACCTGTTTGTGTGTAAGACTCACTTTAATGTTGATAAAAGTGACACAGGCGCACGTACATTTGAAGGGAAAAACGTGCATCAACTTACACTGAGCAAGAGCACTTATTTTAGAAAACTCCAGCTTTACACAAGCCATGTATAGCCAGTTATAGGTGAAAAGGGAAGAGGTGAACAATTAGAGTGTTGTATAGATCCCTCCCTTGAGTAAGAGACAGAATAATTTTTCTTCATTAGGTTATCATGATAGCTGAGATTTGAATCAGCTTTGTGCAGAATGGCAGATGACTGTAACACTGCAGAGTGTTGGGAAACTATTGGTGTAATTAAGTAGCAACAGTTTACTTATGCTGACCCAGATATTAAAAAAAAAAAAAAAAAGCTGTTGTACTTTCTGTGTTCTTCTCTGTATGGAGATACGGAGTTTTGTTGTGCTGAAGGACAGCTAAGGACCAAGCAACACTCAGAAGAAATGTCAATAGAATAGTAGTTTAACGCTTTCCTCCCGCTCTCTGCCCTGCTTTTCTCCCTCTGAAGTGATCCATTTGTTTAGCTGTGATATATTGTTCACATAGGATAATATTGTTCTGTATTGGACGTCTTTGGTAGTTTGTTCGCCAACTAAGAAGCAACTGAATATCGATAATGAGCTATTGTCTCTTCAGAGCCCTAAGCTTTTCTGACAGCTTCTAAGACAGATTTATATTTCTTTTAGGACAGACTTAGATTCTTTGTGACAAAATTTGTTTGAATGGTCAATTTTCCAAGTCACTCAATGTTAGATAAATTGTTTCTACTGAGATTTGTGGGGCTGTATATTTGATAAGCAGTGGAAAAAAAGAAGAAAGCCTGAAAAGCTGCTTTTTGAAAAGTTGCATTTTAGATGTCTTTGCTTTTCAGTATTGACTGCCGTCAAATTTAGCATTTCTGCTGGGCTTTTAGGCACTTTACTCCCAGTGAGCTAATTCTGCTTTGGTTAAGGAAGTTTTCAGAAATGATCTGATGTTTGTAAGGATCAAAGGGTCTTACAGTATGTGAAAATAGGCACTTGACCATGTCTATTAACTACATAATATTTGTAGATCAGGAATAAGTAGCTGTAAGTTACCTTTAACCATCCCTGGCTTCTTAGCTTTTGCTAGTACAGACTGGGTGACATGAAGGTGACCTGGTTTTGAGGGAAGAATCAGGTGACATTGGGCAATGTTGTAGAATAGGAGTAAACAAGATTGTTGCTGAGCAAAACAGGTATTGTGCTTTTGCTGGGAAGGAAATACTGTTGGGTATCACATAGTCCAGCACTGAGAGGGCTTTAGCTGGCATTCTGCCGAATGTAGAATATATAGAAAGTAGATGTTTCTTTTAATACATGAGCCAAGTTGTTTTAAATATGTACTGAGAGAGATGATACATGAACTGCTTTGTTTTCTTCAGTACCAAGAAGTTGTCTATTGTCTATGGCGGGGAAAGAATCTCCAACAAAAGCCAGTGCTGGGATTATTTAATTTGCTGACTTTAGCAGCTGGTCAGCAACATCCCCCATAACACATTTTGAATACATAGAAATGATTGTTGCTTATACATGTTGGTTTTCAGGTGGGGCTTTTGTTGTGGTGGTTTGGGTTTTTTTTTTCCCAATTGTGATAAACTAGTTTCTAAATCAGGCCAAAATGGTGCTCAATTATCAGAAAGAAAAAGTTGCATGCCAAATTTTAAAAATAACAGCTATTGCGAGACCAGAGAAGCTATTAATTATGAGCCCAATTATTGTGAGCAATCTCTAAAAGTTACTTTAATGAACTTCTCGTTTCAAGGCAAAACCAAATTCTACATATTATATGCAGAATTATTATCTTAAACACACTGGTGATGATGCTTTAGCTCTTTTCTTCTACTGAAACCTTAAGTAATGTGAAATGCAGCTAAGGCCGCAACCAACATGTTGACCAACAATGGCTGTTTGATGAGCTACATCCAAAATCAGCTGGAAAGGAGTGCTATAGCTGGGGATCAAAGCAGAGATACCAGAAACTGAGTAGGAATTGGCAATAAATTGTTTTAAACATTCCAGTTCTCAGGTTTCCGCTAGACTTTAGTTAAAGGAATTAGATTGAGCCCTTCACAGGGAATGTTTTTTGCACAGCTGTCTGCTCTGAGGCTGGAGCACCTTCCTATAAATATGTGGTATTGGCCACCCTTTGAGAAAAGCTACTAGTTTACCAGCTCACTAGGTGTGATATGGCAATTCCTATGCTCTTACTTGTTCTCTTCTAGCTGGTCCCTCCATGAGGCTGGAGTCACAATGACAGGGTTTGCTGGGAAAATCTACAGGCTTATCCAATTTTACGGATGATTGCAACACTTTCAGCCTCTCAGACTCCCCTATAAAGGCAAGGAAGTTTGAAGGAACAGGGGAAGTTAACTGCAAGTAAGAAAGAAGACAGGAGAGACCCCCAAATCAATTGATTTACCCTACTGGCATAGATCCAGAGGTTACTGAAAAATAGAGTTGGTGCTGTGAAGTAAAAGCTACAAACAAGCTCCTAAGTTAATAGAGATAGGGGAACAACATAAATAAAGCCTTTGGTTTGACAAGAGCATTGGAGTTACCAGAATCATTAAGCCATATAATTTTCAATCACCCAAAAACAGCTTCTCCCCTTTCTCTCCATCTTCCATTCCCTGAAAACAGAAGTGTTGTCATTTTAGGGCCCTAGTCACTGGCAAGTTTTTAGTGTTTAGAAGGTTGCACGTATTTTTCAGCTGGCCGCATTAACTGTAAAAATACATTGTCTGAATAGTCTAACATGACTCATGAAACACAGCTAAAAGCTTAGCTATAGAAATGCTTATAATGATTTCAGAAACTTACTGATCATTACTTTGCAAGCAAAAAAATTGAAGGCTGTAATCATGGCTTTTAACTTTAAAAAGGCCTAAAGATTAGAGCTAAAGAACAGGATGCTGCTGATCAGAGTAATGGTCAGCATTGTGAGATTTCAGCTTTCTGTCAAGGTGCTAGAATCTATTACAGAAAGTAATTTAATTATGCACTTTATTATCTGTAATAAATGTAAATTGACTGGTTTACTTCCAAAATTGCCAATTAAATGTAGGTATTATTTATCCATAATACCAGAAGCTCATTGTTAGCATTTTGCAGAAGTAAGTCCTTTGCCCAGCAGAGGTGGTACTATTAACTGCTCTCCTGCTTTCTCCTTATGTATTAGACAAAGGCTACTGATGTTATCTTGTGATGTGGAATACTGCAAAACCGCGTGAATGGCATAATAGTGTCTCAACAGAAGCTGACACCCTTATTTAAAATACAATGCTAATAGTGAAAATCTAATATGGGCTGCTATTATGGATGATTTTTAAACTATTAACAGTACCAGCCAAACAGAAAAATTTTTAATGCATTGAATGTGGGGTCTATAAAAACTTAATTCAAAAGATTATGCCTAGAGTTAGTTTTGATATTGATCAATACCAGCAGTATTCGTTAGTAAGTATTGACAGAGTTTTAAAATTATTAGTATATGCAACCTTCTGACAAGCTGTATTTAAAACATGCTCCCCCTTTCTACTCCCCACAAAGAAAAGCTAAGGACTTTAAAGGCATAGAAACTTGTAGCTATTTTGGCAAATTTAATAGGAATGAGCAAAATTGTAAGAGTTTACATGAAAGTAGAAAGAGGAGAAAAGAGATAGAGATTTGCAAATCTACATAAGAAAATTGGGCCCCTAAATTCCATTAATTTTCCAGGCAAGTTTAGCACATAAATCCCTTTCTGTTTTTAATAATATTTTATGGAGGGAGTGTCAGTCTTTTTTCTTTATAATTTACATAGAAAGCATAAGGTAGGAATAACATGAATTCAGATCTGTTGAAACAAAGCTACATTGACATGCAGTGGCTATAGAGCTAATTCAGTAAACTGCTTTCAACAAATTAGGACACACTTTAAAATGTAGTTGTCATCTGAATACCACTGTCTGGTTCAAACTGCAGGTATATGATGCACTTTCTCCTGTGGATAGTGCTAGCGAAGGAAGATTATGTAAAAAACAAAACCATTTGTGTTTGTTCCTAAAGGGGCCCTCAGGCCAGAGAGTTTGTAAATGTCTTTCCTGGGTTTTATTAAGCTAATGTACCATGGCCACATTTGATTTCTTTTTACTCCCAGAGGGATTATGTTGTTCTTTTTAACTTCATGTGTTTGAAACTATAGAATATGCTTCTAGAATATAGAATTGAGCATCAGACTTTCCTTTGCCAAATAGATGGATGAACTTATGAAATGAGGTTTACCAATTTATTTAAGGATTTCTTTGAAAGAAGAGCTCATGTCAAACATAAGAGGAAAACTCCAAATGATAAAGCTAGTCTTTTATGACAATTATCCCCTTATAAAAAGAAGGATTTTGTCATGCAGCTTTTCAGTCTCTTTATTGGTGGCTTAGCACAGTCAATTAAAATCCCTGGAAGTGTCTAGAAACTCAGTTTAATAGCACCATAACATCTGGGTTTTGAAAAAAAGAAAAAAAAAGTGTGTAAAGATACTTGCAGGTTGTAGGTACAAAAAGGTAGTTCTCCTCTCTGGAGGAGGTACTCAAGGACTTCAGCTTTCTCACAAAGTTTGTTCCCCTGGAAAAGATCCTTTCATATGGGAGAAGACTGATCTTAAGGCACTGTGTGCATTTGATGCCATGTGATACTTTAACTCTGTCAAAAAAGATATATTAAATTTATTGCAGTACTGGTAGCCTCTGTGTCACAGCTATTCCCATGACCTCAGATTCCAGGAACAGATAGATATGCATGGCTAATGGGAAGAGCCATCACATCATGAAGAGAGAGATCACCAAGAAAAGTTTTAAAAGGTTGTATGACAGTAAAAAGCTGGTGGCTGTGGCGGAGGCATCGTTAAGTTTGTGGCAGTGTGCAGTGGTTTTGGTGGTAGTCAGAAACAGAGGGCATTGACATACCTCACAGCTTCATCCAAAACCTGCTACTGGAAAGATGCCCTTTGACTTTGGCAGCTTTTGCATCAGGCATTTTGTTGGCACCTTTATCGTCATCTTTTTATCTTAGTCAGGCACTAAGCAAGCATATGCTGCAAGTCATTAGCCTGATTGAAAAATGTGTAATAAGCATTGCTGTGTTTTTGGAACACTGGAATGTATGTGGAGATTTTGCGGTTGCTTGATTCCTGAGGCTTGTCACTTCAGAAACTCAGCTTAAGTGTTGAAACTTGTCACTGCAGATCTGGTATGATAGAGCGTTACACAGTATGTTCTGACTGATGACTGTAGCTCCAGGGATGTTAACATGGCACAAGCTGCTGTTTTAGATCACTTTCCATGGTGCCTGGCAATGCGCAGCCTTAGAACATAAATTTGTCAGGCAAAATTGTACAAAGGTTGAGAAAATCAGTGGCAACTAAAACTATTTCAGTTACTGTGCATTTAAGGATTTTTATAAGAGCAAGGCATGTAATGCTCTTGCTAAGATGTTGACTATGATCCAAACACGCATTGTACCAGGAGAGATGTAACAGAGAATTTCAAGTCTGTAAATAAAGATGGGTAGAAACCCTATCCCTGAGGAATCTTGTGTCCAAAATGCTTTCCCCATGTTCTTTTACCCGCTAAGAATCAACTATGGAACTTTTTTTTTTCCTGATCTTCATTAAATTACAGATGTCTTGCCTTTCAGATTTCTGAGTGAGTTCGTAAGTCCAGCAGTTGATCTTGCACATTGCTGAGCTTGTTGTGTGGTTCCACAATATGCACTGGCGTCTGTTCTAAGGTCATTGTGCAGGTACTGACACTACTCAATATAATGAGCTGTAAGCACAATATTCAGAATTTTTTACCTTGTGGCAAAATATTGGAAAAAGTAGCAGAATGGTGTTTTGTCTGTTATAAGGCAAGCTTAATCTGCTCTTACTTTTGTGACTATAGTATTTGTCCAACAATGCTAGCAAATGACTATTGGAGGAAGATGAAATCTATACTACTGCCAATTCACTGACTCCATTGCGAAACTATTGGTAAATCTTTCGTGATAAATTTATACTTTGCTTTTAGTATATTAGAATCTCATTCTGTTCCAAATCTGTGGCATTAATACATAACTTGCTTTACAAAGCAAGAGTTTGATAGTTAATATGTAATTTTCTGTTCTTCTTGTGCCCTTTCCTACTTTTTCTCCCAGAATGAGTTCAAGAAATACACTGTGTGTTTCTCAATCTCTGTTTTTTTCTTTTGGCTTTGTTTGGGCAACCCTATAACTTCCCAAAAATACCTATTCAGAAAAGAGGTGGAGGTTGTTGACCTTGAGATATAGGGTGGGAAATCACGAGAATTAAAGAAACCCAATTCCAGGAGAGTAAGCTTTCCCAGTACCAAGAATTTTATTTAAATATACAATCGAGTGATATAATGAGTAAGTAAAGGTCAATATGACATGGCAAGTTAATGTGTTACCCTGATATGTAGAAAATAGTTGCTAGTGATGATTACGCAATATGGAATGAAAAAATAAACAAAATGTAAAATAAGAAAGGTAAATGTGTAAAATCAGGATTAAAGATTATTTCAAATAAATTTAATAATGAATTGTCTGTTAGAGCAGAAATGTCACCTATCTTACCAAGTTTAGCAACAGAATCTCAGGAAAGGTTTGTGCATCTGCAGACGGGAGGTTTGAGTGAACAGTGATTCAAGGAGAGGAGGAAAGCATTTAGGGAGTAAGGCCCTCTTTTATTATCTTAATAATGTGAAATATTTTAACCTGTATAAGTCAGTCAGATCATACCTGTATAAGTCAGTCAGATCATACAATCTTACCTCAACATAAGCAAAAAATTATATTTAATGGCTACTGTGCACTCAAGGTGTGCACCCACTCCATCCTTTTGGCTTTGGAAAGTCCTGTGTTGTATCACTCATACTCTGCTATTCGCTATCTGCTTAGTTAATTAAAGTTGGGCTGACCTGGTGTAGTTGTTCATATTTGCCAAGCTACTGTTCTTATAATAAGCTACTTTTACTTTTAATAGAGTAATCTAATAGAGTAATTTTTATTGAAAGGAACTTCAGGAGGTCTCCAGTCCAACCACCTCCTCAAAGCAGGGTTCAGCTCTGAGATCAGACCAGGTTGGGCTTTAACCAATTGGATCTGGAAAACTTCCAAGGACAGAGACTGCAGCCTCTCTGGACAGCCTGTTCCACTGCCCAGCTGTCCTCATGGTGAAAAAAAAATTATTTCCAGTTGGAACCTCTCTCATTTCAGGTTGTATCCATTGTCTCTCATCTTCCTGCCACGCACTTCAGTAAAGAGCCTGGCCCCACCTCTTTGATGACCACCCTGTAGGTACTGGAGGCTGCTGTAAGGTTCCCCTAAAGCCATCTCTTTTCCAGGCTGAACAAGTGCTGGTCCCTCAGCCTCTGGTCACAGGACGAGTGCTCCAGCCCCCTGACTGTCTTTTTGGTTCTCCACTGAATTTAAGATAGCAAAGGAAGATTACAACCCACAGCTGAATGAGAAAGTGGTGTGTAAGGTTGGAAAGCAAAAGCTGCAAGAACAGGAAAGACCTCAGGAACAGAAAAACAGGGCAAAGGGACACCTCCCTCAAGTGCATGCATGCAAATACACACAGCCTGGGAAACTAGAGCTCTGCCTGTGGTTGAGACCTTGTGTGTCGGGATCCAAGGAGAAGCCAGTGAGGGGTAACATCGTGGTAGGAATGTGTTACAAACCACAAAATTAGGATGAGAAAGTGGACACCATTTTCTGTGAACAAATTCAGAACACCTCCATTCTTACGTGAGACTTTAATCTCTCTGACACCTGCTGGAAGGACAGTGCACTGGGATACAATCAACCCAGGTTTTTGGAGGGTGTCAGGGATAAGTTCATGATACAGGTACTAGATGTGGGGCCTGCCGTAGGGTATAAGGAGACATAAACCAGAAGCAATGTCAGGGAATCTCACTATTCCAGATTTCAGCCCTCTGCCTTGTGTAAATCCTGTAGGCAAACTTTAAAGGAATAAAAAAGCTATTGTACAAAATGTATTTTAATGAAACCTCTCATAACAGATACTATTGTTAGGCAAATGTGCTTAAATGTCCTGACAGAACTTCGATATTTAACTGAAATCCAGGATAAAACTTAAGTTATAAACTTCAGTCCCTTTATTTTACTTAAAAAAAATTAAACAGAATATTACTAACATTTTTATTTTCTTGTTATACTCTCCCAGTCATCAAGTGTCATATCTTTCTAACAGCTGGTATGTGTTTTGATAGATCAAGTTAATATATGTTATGTACATTTTTTTTTTACTGGAGTAATCTGTGTGATAAATTTGCTTTATAAAATCTATGGCCAATAACACTGTCTTTTTCTCCAAACGATAATTTGCTGCTACTAATAAGGAAAAAGAGGTTATATAATAGTAATAATAAATAAAAGTGAAAAAAATAGCAGTGGCCTGATAAGCATTAGCTAGCTTTTATAAGTGACTCTGATTTTATGGTGCTTAATTAACATTGCCAAATCAGAAGCTAAAACTGTGGCATGATTCCTTTAAACCCAGAATTAACAGCAGATTTTTTTCCTCTTTCAGTCTTTCGAAAAACCTATATTTAAACCTATATTCTAGCCATAATACATATAATTATCATATCGCACTTTTCATTCTTAAGCCATGTGGTTTTGCCTGTTTAAGACCTTTTTATAGCACAGTAATCATAGGATTCAATTTTTACAGAAGTAGTGATTTAGCTAGTAGTGGTTTGTGCTTTAGAAGCTCTTGCTGCATACTTATTTCCTGGGCTTATGCCATAAGGAAAATCCCTCTGTCTTCAATAGGAATGGTATCCATGTAGCTGGAAGTAGAGAAGGACTAGCTGTCTGTCATAAGTGGTTTTCTTCAACAGAAAAGTGAATCAGGAGAGCATAGAACTTATGGAAAAGCTGTCATACAGTTGGAAGGATGTCCCTGGATAATTTCTCTCAAACTGCGGTAGTGCTTCCTTGTCTAGGCTCAGCAGATGGAAATTTCCTCGAAGACTGTTACGAAGATTTGCTTATTCCAGCATGCAGGAGAAATCATGAGCTTTATTCAAGAGGAGAAGGATGTAATCTTTATAAGGATAGAGCATCCAGTTCTATGGGGATAGAGCCTTGGGTTGTGCATGTATGGTGAAGTAGTAGAAATTATTAGCTTTAGCATAACGGCATTTTTCATAAAGTTTCAAAATACTGTTTATTTTCACAGTGTCTGTGTGAGGCGATGTGTTACAGCAGCTTACAGACAGGCAAACTAAAGCATGCAAAACTATTTTTATCCTCACTTAGGTCTTTGCTTGCCTGGGCAATGCTTCTGCCAAGTTAGATGATTTCTGTCTTGAACATTCCTTTTGTAGCTGTTTCTTCATCCGCCAATTACCGCTCTGTACAGGCAGAAATTATTTAGTATGATCTGCAGTCTAGCTGTTTGAGGTGGTGGGGTTTTTTCCTTTTGGAGGGGGAGTGGGCATATTGAGTTGGTCTGGACATGCAAAAGTTCTTCTCAGCAGTGTTATACTCGGCAATCTTGACTGACAGTGTAGAAAAAATGCATTCAGAACAAGTATTTCAGCCTGTAGCCTGAACAGCTTAAATACTCTGCAGCATGGATACTGCAGAGAGATTAATTTCAGCCTGGGGACCCATGCCATCCTCAGAGTCTTAATGGGCTAACGGAGGCAGGGGGAGAAGTGGGGATGATTCAGGGCACCTGAAGTTAAATCCTGCTTTGAATCCTCCCCCAGACCCTGCAAGTTGAACCTTCCTACTCTAAAGCTAGCGTTTCCATATTCTCCTCCCTTCTGTAGGCTAAAATTTAAAGAACAAGGGTTGGAGTGTGCATTTGGGGCTTTTAATTTATTATAGTTTAATTTTTGAAATGCTCTGCTGCATGAACTTTGAGTTCTCATTAATTTATATTGAATAAAAATCCTAGCAGAATTTCATTCCCTGGTTAGTGTCTAAAATGTATCAGATTAGTTAATCCCATGTGAGTACATTAACATTTGATGCCACTGATAAGAGCGTTACTTTTATTAGCGTTACAACTTTCAACTTTTTCTGCTGGCTTGTTTCCCTAGTACAGTCTCACATTATTATAATGATTTTGTATACAGTTCTATGTTTTGGCTCCAAGGAGTATAAACTTGTTAGGGAATAGTCAGTATTTATTAGTAGTTTACCATAGACTTCAGGCAAATCATTGCCCTAAAAAGTTGAATTCTGCTGTGGTATAGTCCTATCTTGAAATGAACATATTATTTTGCAAATTAAAATAAAGAATAAAATTGTTCCTCCCATGTTGTTGCAACTCTGCATATGATATCAATAAATATTTTGCTATTAGCAAAATAGAAGGCATACTGTGAGATTTCATCATCAAAATGGATGCAGTACAGAGTAATTTTTAAAAATAGAATATATTTTCTTAATGGAGAGAAAGGATAAGGATCTGGGTACTGCTTGCAATGTATGCATTAATGGAAAAAATAATTATCCTTTAGCTTTGTTAAAAGCAGAAAACCCTGCAAACCCCTTGAATCAGATGTATACTAGATTTCAAAAGTCATCTCACAATATTTCACAATTCTATGCTCCTGCTTGTTGAAGGAAAAAAGGAGAGGGAAGCACACTTACTAAGACGGATTAAACAGTACCAGTAACTTGTATTCATGCATGGCACTGATAATATCAGAGCTCCTGTAATACCACAAGCAAGGTCTGTCTCACAGAAGCATTTGGAAGCAGTAACTGATCAGTGAGGCAGGTAGGGAAGAGTCCTGTCCTGTTCTCAGGATTGGGTCAGTGGTAGTGCAATGTTGGCACAAGTAAGAGACTAGTATAGCTCCCTCTAGCTGTTAATTTTCTAGGCAAATTGCATACAGAAAAGATTCAGATAGGGATTTTTAAGTATTCAGAAACTTTCAATAGAGCTGACTGATTCCTCCCCCGCCAGTCATTTGTTTCAGAAAAGAGAACCTCTTTATGAGAATTCATTGGCTTCACTTACAATTTTTGTGGGAAATTATCAAAAAGTGTAGTGATTTTAGCATTCTAGCACTCAACAAGAAAGGAATAAGGTAGTCAGAAAAAAATATTTCAAACTGCTTTATTAACAATTCTGAATTTTGAGAAATCATCACCATTTTGGTTGAAACCAGCTTCTGCGAAATTCCTGTAAAATGGGAATTCGGGTCTCACATTTTGAGCAGATGTAAAAGATATTCGAAGAGAGGAAAAGCAGGTTTAACCTGGATAGGAAACCCTAGGGAAAAATCTTCAACCTGAACATACTCTTGAATGTATTTTTTCTTGCCAATCCCAAAAAAAGAAGCTTTAAAAAAAACAGACAAACAAAAAACCCTGGTAGAAATGGACAAAGAGTAACAGAGAGAGAAGAAAAGTGAGCAGTGTTCAGGTTCTGCAACAGTCCAGAAGCTGAGCCCAAGTAGGTGTTACAAACATCAGTAACAGCAGGCAAAGGTTGACTGTTGGCAATCATCAAGGGAGCTGGACTTCAGAACCCTGTATTTAACAGCAGGAGCTAGGCCAGGTCATTTTTTGTACTTGGTCTGGGCTAAGAGTCTTTCAGGGCACGTAACAGCTGGAGGGAGAACGTCATGAGCAGGGCATTTCAAGGGAGAAAAATTTCTTGTGGGAAACACAGACCAGGAGATTTGGAGTTAAAAAACATAGATAGAAAACAGATAATGAGTATAATGAAATAATCATGTAGCTTTTATTTGTTAACAGTGAGCATTTCAAGGCGGTGTTGGTTGCACATCACTGGAACACTGGTATACACCGAAGCACAACGGCAGAAACTGTATTCACTACAGGTTCTCACACAACAAGTCTCTGCAAGACAGGAGGTTCAGTATTTATCTTTTATCACTGAAGACTTGTCACAGAACAAGATATTTAAGACTGAATTATGGCATTTAATCATATTTCATGTACAATCATTTGACCGAAAAAATATTAATCAAGATGGGCTAGAACATCGCTATTTAACTTAGAGAAATTCAGCTTTGCCTTCCATCACTTTGTGGACTGCACTAATGGGAACAGGACAATTTCGGTGACTAAAGTATTTAGGCATCTCATTGCTATTGAAATGGTATAGATCAGGTGCAGGAATACCTTAATTCCTTTTTCTCTGTCGCTTCTACTAAGGAGGGATCACAACAGTTATAAGGAACTACCAGAAGTGTCATAATGAGCTTGTATCTGGATTTCAAAGTGCCATAAATGCTATTCAATCACAGTCAGTAAAACTTCGCTACTCCTGATCTGACCATCATTAAAATCTTGGATAACAATCTGCTAATCAGGGCTCGATTGCTCAGCAGAGACCCTGCAGAGGCAGTATCTGCTATCTATTAGCTATACGTTTGCTAGTTCTTGCCAGGGCTATGTCCTGAGTTGTTAGGAAAACCCCAGTGCTGCAATGCATAAACATGCAATGAAAGATTTGTGTCCTGGTACTTGAAAAGGTGGTGTGAGGAAAGGGATATCTCTATACTCTCTTCCTTGTCTTTTGTATGCCACTGTGGTTATTTTCTATGCAAGGGGTTTGTATGCCAGGGTGCAGTGATCCATTGCCTTGCCTCAACATTCTGTCTAGAAAACAAGAAAACACCTCATGGAGAAGAAGCTGCTTGATGCCTTGAATACAGATGATGCGCACAGAATATTTAAACCTCGTCCAAGTTTTGTTTAAGATTCCATTAGGATGCAGTTGTCAATGAGCTTCTTTTTGCATATGTAATTAGAAAGCAGAACAGATGGGAAAGGCATAGTTTAAAGTGATGTGTTCATTAAAATAACCAAAGCTGCAAAGTGTTTGTTCCCCAACAGCGGATTCAGGATGTGAGACTCCTCAGGCTTACGATTTTTTTCCCCTGTTTTGAGTTTGACAACTGTGAATGACAATGATGAGATCTCTTTTGCTTCATTTTTATTGTTAGATATCACCACTGTTCCTTAGGGCAGATTGATCATTCATGCCCTCATATGTGGTTTGTGTTCAGTTAAGATATACTAGGAAGCAGTGGGTATTAAGAAGCAGACACTACATCAAGGGATTTATTTTAATTGCATTTACTATAAAAGTTCTATTGGGATTTAAAAAATAATATAGTGATTTTAATGTTCTTTTAAAAAAGATCTGTGTGGACTGTATCCTGATAACTACTGTTATCCCTTGGGTTATTTCTACTCTTAACTTTCAGGTTTTTAAATTAAAATAAAATAATTTTAAGAAATATAATTAGGGGTTCCCCCCCACCTTGTCTATTTTTCAGTAGAGGGTAAGTCTTCTAAAATTAGTCTAACAATGTCCAAAAAATACATACTAAAGTGAATAAGGATAATCCTTATTCCCCCTCCCCCCTCCCCCAAAAAAAAGGAAAAATAAAGAAGTATTACATAGTTTAAAGAAACAGAAAGAAACAAAACTTTATGAGAGAGTTCAAGCCATACCAAGGGAAGACACTGGTAAGTGCCATTAGAAATCAGTAGAAACATTCCCAGTGACTAGTAATGCGAGCAGGATGAATCCCCTGCGAGCAGGATGAACCCCCCATAATCC
>NW_009196906.1:0-11002 GCF_000690835.1 Fulmarus glacialis | reverse complement strand
TTCTGTCTCCTGCTTAATTTGATTTTGCGAGCCTCCGCGACACTAAGTAACAGGTTAAGATGCTGGTTAAAAAAACAACACCACCCAAACAAAAAACAACCTGTATGACTACATATGTTAGCTATTTGGTTTACAAATTTTCTCCCACTGAGTAAATTCGTTATTAAATAAATATTAATAAATGTTTAAACGTAATATAGTGGTGAACATAGACAATATCCGTAACAAATATGAAGGTTGTATAGGCAGCATCATTAAATAATTCTATACTTCACTAAAGATTTTGATGTAGCTTTCTAGTAGGGGAAAAACAACTGACATGAAATACATGTTTGAAGGCAGTAAAATCTCATGTAACTCATAGGATTAACTGTAAAATAGTCTATCACTGTAGGATTGATAAAAAAATTTTGAAAGAGAAAACTGAAAAAAAGAAGAAACAAACGTAGCCTTTTCCATTTAATAAACACTGGTTCAGCATTTTTTTTATCATGAAAACGTAAGTACTGTGTAACTGCTGGTATTATAAATGACTTATTATCATTTGAAAATGAATCATCGTTTTCAAAGCTAGAACTCCAGTCACTCAAAATGTCTGTCAGAAGTGTTGTTATATCTGGGAGTGATAGCGTGTCTTTAAAAAAGTAACTTGTTTCATACAAAGGCTCTTTAGTGGAGCCATCTGTATATATCTGCAAAACAAAACACATTTGGTGCGTAGCCTGAGGTCATATTCTCTTCTGGATTCCTAGAGTGTTATACCACTGCTAGTCGTCAGCAAAGGGACCAGAGGCAATATTCTACGCATGGCAATTTAACTTAACTTAGAAGTTTAAATCCTGGGAAGTTTATTGAACCAAGTTAGTGTGTGTCCTTGCTTCTTATTTTTCCCTGATTTTTAATTTTTGTTTATTCAAACTGAGAACTGTGCGTGCTCTAATATAGCACGTGTATTTTCCAGTATTATCTATAATGGTTTTAGAAAGAAAAAAACTCAGAATAGAAACCAGATATTTTACTATTTAGCAAAGTCAATTCAATTAGCAATGTTTTCTTCCCTTGGGATTTAGGTAAATTACATATGTTTACAAAGATCTATGTTTATACATTAATGGGACGAGGGTCTCCACTTCTAAAAAGTCCCCTTATGTATGCATATGTATGCGTATATATGTATATATTTAAAAAGTTATTTAATAACGTATGTTTAAATGTTCTTGAGTTCTTTAGCTATTTATGTATCAGGGTAATAAAATTAATACCTGAACACCTGTAAAAATTTGGCATCCCAGAATTCTCCCAGTGATATTTTACTGTGTTCTAAATGAAGGCCTCATGAAAATGCTTTAAAACTGTTCTCCCTCCCTACATCCCTGCCTTTTTCTCAAATAATAGGAAATAAAAATTAGTGCGTGTTTCTAAAATATTTTTCTTTCTTGTTTATTTTATATTACACTACCTGAATGTACTTTTATCAATTTATGAGCAACAAATGGTCATTAATTAATTTCTGCATTTGGAGTAAATGTTTTTGAAGTATATAACAAATGTTTTCCTTGCTGCACACATTCTTAAAAATCGGCAAAGTCATTGTGTGATTCCCCACATATTTGCAGTAAGATTCTTCTGGTTATTGCCACAAAATTACTACTATTTAGAAAAAGTAGACTGCAAAACTGAGAGAAAAGATTATCTTCTTACTGTCATCCAACATTATGAACTCAATAATTTAGACCATAAGTAAAGTTAATGTAGAAGAAATTTTTAGAGCTATAAAAAAGTAAAAATGTAAATATGTAATAAATTGATACAGTACTTAAATATGTTATCATACATATATAAATATATTTAGGAAATATTTAGGATGTAAATTATTAAAAATATTTTTAAAATTACAAAATGCTAAAGTACACTTACGAAAATGCTTTAAAAAGTAACTGTACTTTGAACTTAATACAAAAAGTAAGATTTGTTCTTCAGCTGAAATAAATCTCCGAGGTGAGATTCTGGTGAGTTGAACCCTATTTGCACCATTAAATGATTCATTTTCTTCTTTTTTATAGTATGTCACCCATGCTGCAGATAACAGACTTTAGAATATATGAAAAGTAATAATTCTTTATACCTAACAACTGGAGGTTGCAGAAATTTGACCTGTTTTTTTAAGGTAAAAAGAAAGGGAAATCACCTTTAATGCTAACGAGATTATTGCCTTATTAAAAATTAATTCATTACTGAATTCTAATAGAAGCATTTGTCATGAGAAAGTCTCTATTCCTGGTGAGCATTTATAAATCTGCTGTTAAGATGAATAGTACTTATTCAAATTACTCTTAAATATTTAAAATATGGTACCATTAATTTCTTATCTTAGTTTCTCTATCTTGTTTTTGTTGAGTGCTCAGATCTGGTATTGTAGCGGTAGAGGTGAGAATTGGGTAGTTATAGTCAAGTAAAATGATGTCAAGTGACATGTTCTGAATGACTACATAATTCACAAATTCATTACGGTTGTATATAGTGTTAGATTAGAAAAGATAATACGGTTTGTTTTTCTTGGTGTAAATAGTAATTGATGGACCTTACCCTATAGAAGTATATTTAAAAGGTATTGTGAGTGGCAGAAGTAATTGTAGACTCACCTTCGCATCACTGAAGTTGAAGATTTATTAGCATTTTATTTTTTATTCCTGTTCCTTGTGATTTGTAACTTGGGTGTAAAATGTACGATGGTAACTTGTGAAACAGAAGGTTTCTGCATCAGAAGAGTTTCTGAGTAAGTAACAACATGAAAAGGCATGGAAAGATTTTTTTTTTATTTCCTTATGAAACGCTTGTTGGCTACAGCTTGGCTTCGTGGCTTAAAGACATGAAAATTTGCTGAAATGTGCCTATATGTTTTCCTGTGGGTGCAATGCTTGTCTTTCGGTCTTTGGCATTTCCAATGACAACCCTAATTTGTGCTATTGAGAAGCCTTCTGTACTCCCTGGAGGGAATCTGCTGTGGAGCAGTGGGTGTGAAAGCATCCGTGCGAGGGCAGGTCTCAAAAGTAGCCATGTCCATCAGTGTGGACTTCAGACTTGGAGTAAAGGAACGTCAGCAAATGGGCTTAGAATAGACACTACTCAAGGAAGAAATGTCATGCTTTCTTAACACAGATTTATGAGGCTATATGTATGATTGCTAATGAACGTAATCTGCTTGAGCATATATTGTTGGGAGGCAATTACGAGATCTGATTAACTTGTCTTTGCACATGGACTTTTAAAGGATCTTATGAGGAGAATGAGTCAGGGGCTCAGACAGACTACACCAAGTCCTCTGGGAGGGATGATGGGTATGGAGCTAAACTGAAAGCGAAGCAGCACATCTCGGTGCGCGTGAAGTCATTGTCTCACAGCTATCCTTATGTTCTCTAATGAAGGCTTAAATGTAGGTGGAGATTTGTGTGTGTCAGTTACATGGGGATTCATTCAGTTAGATGGTGTAATTTTTGGTTAGGTTAGAATATTTTCGTTCTTTCAGAAAAAAAAATATTCAACAGAGTAGATTTAAAAGACAGTTTCCTTATTTTCAAGACTTAAATTTCATTTTCCTGTTATATACTTTGTTGCTAAGTAATAATAAATGTCACGCATTTCAGTTCCCTTTGAGTCTTATTTAGGATGGCCTCTCTAAGGGTGTCTTCGTAGGTCTTGTCTAATAAAAGATGTGCGCAGTGGAAGTGAAATAATTCTGATAATGTTAAGTGAACACTGGATGACTTTGGAGAAGTAAAAACTCGATTAAAATTATGGATTGAGTAAACAGAAGCTCATCCAAGTCCAGGAGAATTGTCGTCTCTGTAAGAGATTAAATCTTGACCGCACTAAATTGTTTGTTGAAATGCTTATAGACTTCAGTGTCCAGAATTTCACCCCAAGATTTCAGTAGAAGTACAAGCTGTATTATAGCAATGCTGTGAAGAGTTGTTATGGAGATGAGTGGAAAAAATGACTTTGTATGGACTTGTATGAAACAAACCTGTATACAAGGATCTCATGAGAGGTGAACTGGAGAAAAGGGACAACTCAGAAACTACCAAAATATTTTTCCTACTCATAATCCATACTTCCTATTATTGTATGTTACGGTTTAAATAGGTATAGTTTAAATATGATTTATTCATGTCTTCATGGCACAGTAGCTCTAACCTAACACGGATAATGAGGTATTTAGAACAATATGCATTTTTTGGTCAATAACTAACTCGCCCAAAGTATTTTTTTTATTTAAGTGAAACCATTCATATATCTGCATCAACTCTAGGGAATGGTTTGGTCTCGGAGAAGTGGGAGAAAAAAAGTGATGTGCAATGTTTTTGAAAAATTCAGAATCTTTATTTGGGTAGCCCTAATTGTCCCAAAGATTTGTGGCTCTTTGGTTAGTTCCAGGGTTATGTATTATTATTCCTTTCAGATGTGCTTATGATGGACTTGTACCAGATTGCAGATGTTACTTAATTTGTGGTGATTTTATGATGTCTGTATGTCCACAAATATAATTTTCTATAGAAATGCAATGCAAAATACTGTTCTTTCATTTTAACAAGAATGAGTAGTTGATAAGAACAAGTTGAATATCAGGATCATTTCAAACTCGTTTTCTGTGGGATTATAAGCTTTACATTACAGCAGACTGTTGGTCTATCTACTCTTACAGTTTGTCCAGTGTCAGATACGTCAAGAGAGAAAAAGAGTATAAAACTTCGTAATGGATTAAGTCAAATTACTGTCTCCTGGGACTACTTTCTTCTGAACTGCAGCAATTAATACAAGTCTTAGCTTGTGAACCATGAGAATTTATATTCCTCATAATTTTATATCTAACCTAGAGTATCTCTGGATACTTTAAACACACAATGCTGTATGTATGTGTAAATGTATGGTAACTTTTAAAGCTATTGTATGCTTGGCCTTCTCACTATCCCTTAAACTCCAAAATTTGTATAGCACGCTTAGAATTTTAAATGATTTTTTTATTGATAATTGTGTTTTATTTTTACTTTCTTTGTATTCTTGTTTTGTGAGGAAAGGTAAAGAACAAGCAGGTGACTTTCTCTGGATCCAATGGTATGTTTTAATCTCTCTGTATCCTTTTTGAGATGGAGAGATAAAACCAAGAAATTGTGTTCTTACTTTTCCAACTCTGTTTTTGTCTGTGTAAAATTTTGTTTCTTATTCTAAAACCGATCATCTTCTCAATAAAGTGTATTGTAATTGCTGTTATGATGTTAATAGTGAGGCTGAGAATTGTCTTCTAAATGTTTATTTAATTGAAGATATGCAAGTATCTGTGAATCAATTATATATTTTAAGTGTGTACAGTACCACAATTATTAATAGCGTCTTTTGTTTCATATTGCCTAGTTACACAGATTTCTGTTGGACCTCACAATCTTAAGTTTGCCTTCTTTTTAGACTTTGTTTTATATTTCTACTGGGGGGAAAAAATCCAAGACAATACCAATTTCTTGTCTTGATATGGAATACATAAATATTTTGCACCGCCCATTCTTCTCAAAAGAGTTACTATGCTGAGAGATTTACAATTAGTTCATGGTCTGCAATTTGACAGCAGGTTGAAAAAAGGGGAATATTGAGGCTCAAATGCACAGGTGCTTATTTCTGAGACAGCCAAGTCTCTTCTATGCCAGCATGGGAACGTGCAGACACGTAGCAAATGGAGAGAAAAGGATTCCATTGATTCCAACTGGCTGACTGTAGAAAACATTACTGTGTTTCCAATTATAATTTTTTTAGAAGGCCATTTTCTGCTTGTGTTTTTGTTTTGGTTTCATTATGGAAGAAGTGTTTTCCTAATTAATCTTTAGACACCTAATTGCTAAAGAATTCCAGACTAGCTAGACCCTGGAGGACTAATACGAAAACTCCCAGAAAAGTTAATTTTCTTGCCAGGCTTGAAATATGAATCTGAATGAGAGCATAAAAATTACTTTCTAAAGTGCACATGCAGACAACTGTATTTATCATTGTGACTCAAGACATGCAAACTTTTTCTACATCTCCACTTTGGGCTAACTAAGCTGTGTCTTGCATGTATTCATATGAAGCCTACAGAATTTGAAGGCTTCAAAATCAGGGTAAAAACTCTGGCTTTTGACCGTGTTTCTTTAATTCAGACTAATCTCAAGGACTAAGGAGCTCAACGTTTCCACTAGAAGTGTCTTTATGATAGTCTTAGCCTTTCCCAAAAACTGCACTCAGTTTTTCAAGTAGTTTTTAGTAGGGAAAATTCACAGGTATTTACTTGTATCTTTTTGATTTTTTTAGTTTTGTCACTGGCAATAAAACGTACGTAAGATATGGAAATATTACGGATCAATTTGATAAGAATGTGCACATCTCAGATATGTTTCCTTTATCTCTCAGACACTGTTATTGCATTGAGATGAAATGAACTTATTATGTGTTTTTTCTATAATATTTGCTGCATAAGTAGAGTTGTAGATTGAATATGAATGTTTGAATACCAAGTGTTAAAATGATTAAGTAAGTAAACATATGTGAAACATAGAGAAGGTTGAAAATTTTATCATGAAAATCCATGTTTCCCTAAATGGAAACTCTTCACAGAAATGTATTAGTTTTGCTAGCAGTCCTACTGGGTAGTGTTTTTGAGGTCCTGTATGGAATTTCAGGAGAGGAGGAGGAAAGCAGGGTGGTCAGTCTCAGTAATGAAAGCAGGTTTTATGGCATCTTGCCAAGAATGCATCCTACAGCCCAACTCGTTATAGCGCTGTCAGATCTTCTGCTAAAAGCTGGCAGTTTATTAAACCACTGGATACTGAACCAATCTCAGGCAGAGTCCTTCAGTCTTAGCATCTGGGGAGACACTCCAAGGCACAAACTGTTCAGTGAAGTGATCGTCACAAATACTTCTATGATTTAACAGAGTTTTAATAAAAGTTTCTTAGAATTTTGCATAATAATTCTTCAGAGAGCACATGGGAAGAGGACCGTGTAGGAAAAGATAAGCTTTGTCCAAAATTATTAAAGCTGTTAGTGCTTTCGCTACAGTGACAGAGGACAAGAGACAAGAGAGCTCTCTAAAATAACAGTAGAGCATTCTGTGTTTCACTCGGGAGTCCCGTACGTGTCCAGAAAAGCAACAATTTCACTCTGCCCCTGGCTTCTGTCCCCACTTCTCACTCTGTTTATCACTGATAGCAGAGAAAGAAAAAGTGTCTCATTCCTTGTCCTTGTGTAATTTGTGAGCTCAGGAGGAGCTGATGGCAAATCTTTCCCAAATCACTTCGACAGTGTTAGTATTATCCTGAAAAAAACAGTCTCAGTAAATTCACTACAGTGATTAAGATGTTTACTTTTGAACATGCCCTGTCCCTCTTCTGTTAGGTCTTTTAGAGTTACAGCAGAACCTGGACCTGAAAATACAGGATTAAAGATAAAGTTGTACGTCCAAAATATAGTTAGTAGCTCAGTAAATATGCATCTACAGGATTCAGTGTTTTGATATGTTCATAAAATGTGCATAAAGCCCACATGGGGATTCGACAGTAAGTAAGCCGTCATGGCAGGGTGGTAAAGTTTCTTGTAAGGTTGCTGGAATTGGAGGGTCACCCACTAACTGTATGGGACTAGCAGAGAGAACAGAGAAAGCAGAGCAGAAATGTTCCTGCGGGACAGGTGGATGTGTAAGAGCGGGAAATCCTCTTTTCTACTGAAAGTGTTTTGAAATCCCCCTGACGCTTCTCAACCCTCGCTTTCTCTTAGCATCCTACTGATCCAGGTATTCTGTTATCCTTTAGGATCAGCTGTGCCATTTCGGCAAAATTGAATTTTTACTCTCTTCAAAGCATGGACAAAATCGTGACAAAAGAAAAATTAAATTCTGCCTACGCTGCTGAGAAACCATGAGCTAAGTCTACAAAGATCATGCTCCTCAGATATGACGAACAGAACAGGCCTTTAACTAGATCCCTTCCATATTATGTGAATGCGCCAATCACTAGCCTTTCTGTGTTTCCTTCTTTCTGCTTTATGAGGGGAAAAAACAACCAACTGAAACAATGCCTGTAAGATGGCTTTGGGTTTTGTTTCAATGTGAAACAGAACCCTCCCTGAAATCTCACGAAAGGTTTGTGGGATGAATGTATCAGTACACACTGAAAAGAGGGATACCTGTTTTCCTACTGATGCATAGGTATCTCTTACTTAGGTTAAGAAATACACTTGCTGAAGGTTTTACTGGTTTTATTGCTAGCCATCATTAATGTACTTTGCTCATTCTATTAAATCCCTTTTGAACTTCTGCTGACTGGACTTTTCACATGGGTACAAAACAAATTGTGCTTGACATAAAATTTATCTGGATGAAGTGTTTTAAATTATGTTAGTGAGTCTAATGAACAAAATTTAATGGGTCACTTGAGGCTCTATTAAGTTGAGTACATCCAAACAAATTTGCTTTTCAGGGTTCAGATGCCTTTTATAAAACTGTTGACTCAAATTCACTAGGAAATTTGGCAAATCCTTTTAGAAGCTTTTCAAATGGAATATAAAACCTTGGCAGGTCTATTCAGAAAAAAGTCCTTTTTTCAGCAGATGATGCAACACCAATATCTAAGACTTAGAGAGTATTCACACAATAGGCATAGACAGATCCTTTTCCTTTCTTACATCGTTTTCCAGATGATAAAACTGGACATAGAAGTTCAGTGCTCTACAATTCCTATAGGTTCTGAAAAATCAGGAAGCATGTCCCCTGTTAAATCGTTATGTCATAAACTTTTTGCTTTGGTATTACATGACAATGGGAGGCAATCTGTTAAGTCTTCGTCTGAATACGCATGCTTGTACTACTCATTGTGTTGTCCTGTTACATTTCAAGTCGTAGAAGCTATTGTTACTTCTGCTCTGAGTTTTGGAAGCCTGTTTTTGGAAGCAAATCTTTCTTACGTTTCCATCAAAGATAGTAAAAAAACTATGGGCCATCTCTAATGCCATTGGCATTTAGACCAATTCATAGTTTCCTATCGTCTGTTTTGTTGTATCAGTATGAAGTCTGCCTTAGTGTAAGGATTGGGAAGATAGTAAGATTTTTTTTCACTCAGAATAATAATAAAAAAAACTGAATTCCATGGCAATATATTGTCAGTATGGAGGCATCAGTTCTACAAAATACTATGTGACTGCAAAACCAGAAAGATGGGGTCACTGCAGCTTGTCCCTGCTTGACTAGAACATCAGTTGTAATAGAAAGGTTCTGGTTAGGTTTATAGCATTGCATGCAACAACCCAATTAGGCTAACGCTTTTCTTCGGTCAGCATGCAGCACTGAACCTTTGCCAGAGCTTCTTATCTGGCTCGAAGTACAGATAAATATCAAACCACAGTGAAATGCAATACCCCCAGCACAAGTCATAGTCAGTACTCAGTCTAGTGCTCATGCTTTCTGTAGTCTGGCCTACTACAAATTGGGGCCCTGGCCGACTTCATAAGTAAGTTTTTCTCACTGAGTAAAATAGTTTGTTTAGGTGTTATATAGCTGTATATGTTATATAGCTGGTTATAGTGAATAATAACAATATTGGAATATTTAAAAAAAAAAAAGGACAAATATCATAGTGAAGCAACCTCTCTACTATGGCACAGCTCACAGGTTTCTGCCAGGGCATGGCAGTTAGCAATTACTCCACAGAAAAGAAATGGGAATGACTGATGTTCTTGGAAGTCATCAGCAATAACAGAACTTCCTAGAGGCATGTTGTGAAATGCACCAAATTGTAGCTAAGTGTACTGATCCTGAAGGAGTGATAGATCCCCGCTGTTCAAAAAGCCGTATATTTTCATGTCACATATAAGTCAGAATTCTTTTGAAAACTCAGGTCTGAATCCACTTTCTTTGAGATGAATTAAAAAAATCCTCTAAGTGATTACAGTGGGAAAAGACTAAGGGACAGTAAAGTAGTTTGGAAAATGCCTATGACTTTTTTTCTCTTAAGCCGATTGTTCATGGCTGTGCAAGGAGTATAGGCAAAGTTAAAGCATAGTTTTATAATAAATTGTGATTGTATAATACCAGATAATCTCAGGGTTGAGTATTTACAATTTAAATGTGTTGCTCTGTATTAAATCTTTAAATATATTTGAACATAAGTTCATGTTCCAAATGTATTCTTATAACAAGTGCTTTCTTTTTATCAAGAAAGAGGTTAGAGGAAAGGACAGATCTTAGACTGATGCAAAGTAATGGATTAGAAGAGTCTCTCAGGAAAGAATTGTATCAAGAAACTATCATTACAAACTCTTTCATTTCCTTTTGCTTTTAAGAGGCATAGCGTTTCAGGTTTTTCCCTCCTGTAGCAGGTAAAAGTTTAATACCATCAAAAAATTGTATGTTTCCTTGCAGCTGATATATTAATACTTGATTGGGTATGTTGAGCATGCTATTTGAGTCTCTCTAAATGCTTAGTTTTTGATAAATTGAACTGATCTCTGAAGACTGCTACAAAAAAGCTCCAAACATTCATCACCCAAGGAGGTCAGTTACAATTCGCCATGATGCTCTTTGCCCTGAGAAACATGTCCGCAACTCTTCAGCCTTTGATGGATGTGGTCTTAGGAGACCGACTTACAGCACGTTTTGTTTATTTACACAGTATTAGTGTATTTCCAAAATCTGTTAAAGGACCATTAACCTGATTTGGAAAAGCTGCTTCAAAAGTGAAAAATATTTTAGATTAACATGTAAGGGAAAGCACGGTTTCTTAGCCCAAAATTAAATTTAATTCTATTGGCAATCCAGAATATTGTTGTTCCTAAGGAAGGAATTTCTGTACTAAATTCCAGTGTAATCATTATTTATTTTGAGCCAAGACACTTGCTTTCCTTCAACATTTTGGGATCTCACCGAGGCTTTAACCCTCTTTAAAAGAAATTACTTGAAAAGAAAGTGGACTTCTAAGCAACAAAATGATGT
>NW_009196905.1:0-1837 GCF_000690835.1 Fulmarus glacialis | reverse complement strand
CCAGCACGAGCACATGTCCCAGCAGCCTGACCTACTGGTCATCTCTAAACTCAGTAGATAAAAAGATCTTGAGAAGGTCTTGCTGGCTCTGAAAAGGCCCCCGGCTTTCTGCCCATCCCTGGGGACCAACTGGCTGCACCCAGGGACCGTGATGGCTCAGGGTGCTGCCAGAAACCCAACCAATCTGCAGGTACCTGCGCCAACACCGATGAAGGCAAGAAGGTTCCCAGGCAGGGCTGCTGCCATCTGCTCTCTAGACCAGAGAGTGGATTCCGACCGAAATGCAGAGGTTTTGGGGCTCAGTTAAGCCATGTGCTGTACCCATGGGAGTTGCAATGGCCGAGAGCTACGGCTGTAGCCCACTAACTGTGTCCCTCCACCTCCCAGCACTGATAATTAAGTACTTTTCTAAATATTGCCCAAAAGAGGCCACAGCGGCTCTTCTAGTGATTCATTCATCAGCAGCCTTTCTAAACCAACATGATTCCCCCAGCACAATACAATTCGAAAATTATCTGCATACCTTTCCGTGCAGTTTCCCAACCTTCTCCTTCTATGAAGATCTAAATCTAAACACATTTTCTGTTGATACTTGATGCCTGCAGAGGTTCCTCCCTCTATTCTGCGGAGGGGAACCCTTCCCTGCTTCAAGAAAAAGATCCATGACTTTTGCCACTCTATGACTTTTAATTGGCGCATGCTCATCTGCATATGCAAAATGCATCACTAAAACCACAAAAGTAGGCGTATTATAAGAGGTAACTGTACCAACTTGACCAAAACTGACTTATTTTTCAAAAGTGAAAATTCAAAACAGTAAAACTGTGTGTTAGCTTTCATATACTTATAGCTATGATACATGTACCTATACTTATATATACACATACATACATACATGTATCATAGCTACCACACAAAGCTATATAGATATATATCTTACTTCCTTTATAAACCGTTTCCGGTGTTATACATCCTGGTTTAATGGGCTAGGAACGGCACTATTTTTGATATAAATACTACCACAATGGGATGGCTCAAGAAGATAAGCTCTTTCCAGAGGATGGGTGGTGGTGAGTGACCAGTATTCAAATAAATTATCTTTTCATCACTGAAATATAGATTCACTTCTTAGTGAAGTAACAATCTTGTTGGTAAAAGCATCATTACAGTCCATAGTTTACGGTCTTAAAGAAGCTAAGTCAAGTATACTGATCAGATTTACACCACAGGAAAACAACCCTTTCCAGATGTGAGCAGAGCTCTCACTTTTCCTTATAGTCTCTTATAAGCATTAAAACTTTAAGCCTTAGGTAAACATAAAATTTTACTTTGCTTTGAATCAACTGGATTGTTTTTGATTTCCAGTATTACACCAGCTAAGAGCATGGCAATTAATTTAAAATAAAATTTAAAAAAAAGAGGCTGTTTTAAGGCAGTGCAGTGCCACAGAACAGCACAAACACCTGCTGTGATAAGCTACGCTATTCTGTCCATACAGACTCTGAACATAAGTGTTAAACTTTTTCTTGGACTAATCATAGTTATTAATAATAATGAACAAATTAAGCAGATTGATGATAAAAAGTGTCAGGATCTCCAGTGTTTTGGAATAACGCTGTATATACCTGAGTGCAGCTGGAGTTGCACACAGATGTGAATTCCCTTTCGTAAGTCATTCAGAGGATTAATTTTTTGCATTTTTTCCTTAATTCACAATTAACAACAGCAAGTCACTTAACAGCACGTACAACCTCCTGGCAAGGATTTTAGGTGTTGAATGAGATAGAACAACTCAGGCTGAGAAGGACCTTTGGGGTCATCCTGCCCAACCTCCAGC
>NW_009196904.1:0-6792 GCF_000690835.1 Fulmarus glacialis | reverse complement strand
TCCGCAGGGGGCTGGCGACTGCTCCGCGGCATCTGGGGGGAGGAAAGGCACCAGATAACGAGGAAAGCGTTAGCCGCTCGTTTTCAAAAACTAAGCACGGCGGTAAGCGCTGTGCAGAAGAACAGAAAATTGATGTCTGAGAAATACTGCATCTAAAATAACGACAAGGCATCCCATTTGGAATCGGTTTTATTGTCTTGCCATTTTACACATGCCATAAGAAATTAAATACAGTGTAAGACTGCATTGCCGCTAGGAAAGTAACCTTCCATTACAACCGTTCTGCAGCCCTCCTAGCCTATTGCTTATTTTCTTTCTCGTCCATCTCTACAGGAGTAGCAGGCATTAAAAGCTGAATAGCATTCCCCTATTCCTATTGCTCATTTAATTCTGTACTGTTCCAATGAGTATCACTGGTTTTCCTAAGTTTTCTTCATCAAAGCATTCTTATTGATGAAAAAATACATCATTATTGTCAGGCTCGTCATCTTCAGGCTCTCCGTCCAAAATAATTGCCACTTCTGAAAATTTTACTCCTTTCAGTTCTTTTTCAGGGGCAGGAGTTGTGGGGTGAGGTGTTAAGGAAAGAGCTGACTTCTGATTTGTATCTGTCAGAAAGCAATCCTGCAAGAAAACGTAACGCAGATGAGGCAGAAAGCTACAAATGGTAGCGTGGACAAATTGTAAGCAGTAGAAGTCATATAACTTTTATGCATATATTCTGTCTCTGAAGCTTGCAAAGAAAGCATTGTTTTTAATGCTGCAAGTTTTAGGAGCAGCACATGAGTACCCTTTACTGTACACATTTTGTAAAAGATGGAAGAGTGTCATCACTTCTGCATCACAAAGTCCTCCTCCTCCTTTTAAGCAGGGACAAACAGCCCCTCCTCAAAGATTTTTCATTACTTCACATAGAATTTTTTTTTTAGTTCCATCACAGCTTTACTTTTTTTGATAATTCTTTCAGTTATTTGATGAATAATGATAAGATATCTTTCACTCCATTCTTTGCAATTGAAAATCTAATTACCTGTTTTGTTGTGAATTCTGCAGTCGGCTGGGCATCTACATTTCTAGGTGCAGCGGCTTTTTCAGATGCCACATTTTCTTCATGTTCACTGTTGCAATCCAACCGTAGTGTCTCAAGGTAATCGCATTTTTCATCGGCCTGAATTATGTCTTTGTCAGCATCACGTCCTTTGGTGTCTTCCATGTTGCTAAACGCTATTATTTCAGTTTTCCTGAAAGAGAGTTAAGAGAATTCATAACACCTTGAGCTTGCAAATAGTTCAGCGACAAAAGTCTTAGCCTCTCTAAAACTGAGAGCAGCATGTACACTCATCTCAAAATTACTGGGATTTTACCCACGGGAACGTTAAGTAGCTTCTTGTATCCTGATGGTTTTTTTCTGCATGAGGCTTAACAATTTGCTAAAGAGTAAGTAGGAATTTGCCCTTGTAATTTTCAAGACAAGATTAAAAGGTATCAGCTTCCTTCAAGTGTAGAGTTTTTAACTTACAATTGTAAGGGTTCTTAAAAATCGACCTATACACTAGTGAAAGATACAAGGAAAAGCCTGTGTTACCAGAATAAACTAGAACCGCATCTTTTGATAAACTATTTTTTATGAATTTGTGATATCAGCATTCTACTTACACATTGTTCGTGTGGTCTAGTTTCTCTAAGTGTCTCAGACTTCCATTTTTGTCAGTTCCACACAGATTATCAATACCCTCCATAATTTCAGCTTGTTTCTTAACCAAATACTGTTGCTCACAGTTTCTGAAAATAATGAATACATTAAAATAAAATCGTTAATTCTTTTTGAAGATTGGCTTTACAGTTGTTTTAAAAACAGAACATGAATTATTTGTGTCATAAGTTTAATACACAACATTTATTTTCAGTATTATTCTGGGGATTAGTTTGGAGTAATTTCCTGTTTTTCCACACAATTGTTAAATTACGTATTTAATGCTAGCAGGGTAAATAAGGGTAACAGAATAACAGCCCGCTGCCCTCTTGGAAATGTATGTTTTCCTCAACTATATGGTCCCGCTGCCACCGAACTTAGCAGCAAAACCTCCCTTGATTTCAGCATTCATGAGGTTAGAGGAGACTTACGTGGGTATATCACAACTACTTGTGCCCCCCTTCACAGTTAAAATTTCCGCTATCCACATTTCTCCGGTTTTGAAAGTATTTGTTTCTGCTGTTGTTGTGTGACACACATAAGACGAAACCAACTTTCAGTTACGCATAGTGTGTCTAATATCTACAGTACAACACCAGGCATTTTGATTTATAGCAAATCTTAGGCAATACTCCATGCAAATATCAGTAATTTATCAGATAAGTATTTTTCAAGTTGACATTTAAAGTAAACTTATTAGTTGTAAGTCTAAATTACATTGTTAAAGTAAAACTATTTGTACCTTTTCCTTTTCATAGTAAAAAGTACGTATACCAAGAAGGCTATGAGGGTGCAGGCTAGCAGAACGCTGAGCACAATCATTGCAATGAATTCAGGAGTTGCTGAGTCTGCAGGAGCCTCTTCTATGGCAGCAGTAACAGACGCTGAAAATATTTTCTCCAGTTCTACCTCAATGTTACTCTTCTGCTCCCTAAGTTTTCTGAAGACAGAAGAGTAAAATGGTGATGATTTATCAGACCTTCATTTTGGCTGGAAAAGTAGTGAAGAAAATAACAGAATACCACTCCCTGATCCACCAAGACCTTTTCCAAAGATTCAGAATTGTCATGTCTTTCGTTCGGGGAAAGTTCTGTTTTCTAGTAACCAGTCCTGGTGCTTATGAACTAAAATGCTGCAAAGCTTGGAAAATTGAACTTGAGAGGTCAGTATCCTCTAAATCCACATCCAGGCAGCTGCATATAGTCCTACAGATACCAGTAGCGCTTTCCTCAGAGAAAAAGGTTTATCCACAGAGACTGCTTCCTATGACCACAGACTCCATTAGTAATATCGGCCACAAACAATTACTAGTTTGAGAAAGGTGTTGAATCTAGAAATCATGTGTTTGAATAGCAGCTGCCCTTCATAGAATGTTTATAAGAATATGCATTCATACCACTGTCATGTTATGAAACAATTGTAAAATACACCTAAAATGTAAGTTTTTAATCAACATTCTGCAATTCTGAAGTGAAGTCGGTATCTATTACAATGATATTCCTTCTGCTTCAGTTTTCTTTAAAACTGACTTTTAAATATATTTTGCACAATTAAACAGCCTTATTCATGTTTTTGACAAACTCTGAAAATTACCTTTCAATAAATAATGAAAGCTTTCTGAATTCTAAAAATTCCATTTAAGCCTTGAGATAAGTCTCAGATAAACTGTTATTTGATCTAAACCTGTCCAGTCCAAGACGTTCATAATTTTAAGGGAAACAAAACGTAGCTGCATAGCTCTGACACCCAGAAGCCAGACTGTGCCGTACAGACCTTTTTACATCTTCTGCAGATACTTCCTGGTTTGCCTTATCAAAAGCAGTAATTTTTACATAGGTTACATCAGTGGTGCTTCTTGCTTTTCTTTCAAACTCATTGGAATAAATATCAACGATGTATACATTCCACGCAAGTTTATCTTCCAGGACCCTGCCATCAGATTAAGAAAACGTTTTAAATTAACCGGGCAATGACAAATTCTTTTGCTCTGAAAATTAAGTGATAGAAAACACTTTGCAGATATTTAGTATTTTAATTTAAGCATGTAAAAATGCAGGATTATCATCAGCAAAGGAATTGAGCTATTTGCCCAATATCATTGAGTGATTGAGTAGCAGAGGAAAAAAAAAAATCCAGTCCTTGTCTCTGGTAAGCAAAGATACTTTTCATTAGTAGATGCTATGTAATTTCTAATTTCTGTACCTAGCCTGAAAATTCTTAGATAGGTGCCATTAGCATAACTGAACAATTAATTAGAGAAAGGAAGGGTTAACAAACCCTTATACCTAGATTTCATAACGAATATTGTATAGTACATCATATATTTAGTCATGCTTTTCAAAGCGACATACGGCTCATTTCATGCTTGACATTTTTTATAAATACAGGCAGTGATACCTATAGAGCATTATAAATAGTAAAGGTGGGGAGGAGGGAAATTCAGTCTCGTAATCCTCATTGTTTTGTCCTCCTTTTTCGCAGAGAGATTTTCACGCTGGATCAGACCATTGGCCCAGTTAATCCACCATTCTGACAGCAGTCAGTACCAGCTGCTTCGAAGAGAGTGGCAGAGCAGCTCTAGGGTTTCCACTGAATTTTTACCAACAAGAAACTGGTGCCATAATAGTGTCAACATCACTATTTTTCCATCCTTCAAAGTGATTTCCCCTCAAAAGCACAGGACTCAATATTTCCAATGTAAATATGTGTTTATGTATAATCAAACAAAAGATTGTGTGTCTTCATTAACATGCCAAAACGGCCAAAATATGTTTTTAATTGTAGTGTGGCCATCCACACATCATAGCTAATCCCCTAGCACCGTAGGGATGGGACCTCCTTGAGAAGCTCTGCTGCTGTGCTACAAGGGGGATTTTTCATTTGTAGCCAAGGTGGGTTTGGTTTGTGGCTCCTATCCTGTCTGTCTCCACATTTGTACCCTGAGCTTACTATCCATGAAAAACTTTATCCTAGGCTGTTAAAAAAATCACAGAAACGTTGAGGTGGGAACAGACCTCTCGAAATCGTCTATTCCAATGACCACTTTGACATTTGTCAGCTCAGGCCAAAGCCTTACCAGGAAAAACTGGTGGATTCCTGTGAATTCCCTCAAATTATTCTGAACTACATCAAGCTGAAGGCCTAGCTTTTCATGGGCACTGGCTGTATCACCTCCCCTGTAGGCTGTCAGACCCCTATTTCAAAGGGACTCTAAATTTGTCATTAGTGTATCAGAATAAGCCTCATAGTTTCAAAAATACCTTTTTACTTCAGCAACATTTCTTTCAACAACATTGATCTTCTGATTAAATACCACCACCACAATGTTGTTACTGGAACTGGAATCAATGGTTACCTAATAAATAAATAAATCACATGTAAGGTTTTCTAAAGCATCTGTACCTCTCATAGATTGACTTTCAAAAAAAAAAAAAATCAAAAAAAACAAACCCCAAAACTTCTGATATAAAATAACTGTACTCTAAAAGTCAGTCTTCATGCCAACATATTTTTACATGTCAATGGAAATGGTAGCCTCGTAATTCTGGCCTGAAAGCATGTAGTAAATACCAGTGTATCTGACAGTCTCACTGTATGGTACTAAGTAATTTTTTTGTCATTGCCAAACCTAGCCCTTCTTGTATACAGAGTTTTGACATGGAAGCAAATCAGGACTATAAATAGCAATCTTCCTTACATTGACTGTTGTCTGGGCTGTGAGTCTTCTTGTGCCTTGGTCTGCAGCTTGGACTTCCAGATAAAACGTTCCAGCCTTTCCTGCTACAGAAACTGTAAAAATCTGCCCTGTATTTTCATCGATGTCAAATTCGTTCATTTGATTATTCACTAAGCTGTACAGCAGAAGTCCGTTGTCTCCTGAATCTGGATCTGTGGCCTAGGTTTAAAAAAGGTGATTTGTGAAACTCAGCTTGTGGCTTTTGGGCTGCACATTGCTCTTCAATCATAAAGCTCTGCGGTTTCTATTTGTAAGACCAGAGTATTCTAGGATAGTGCTGTCATATTTTTCTCTTTGCACTAAACAAAGTGGGGCACAAACTATCAGAATCAGACCAAGGGTATAAAAGGGGAAATACATTTACCATAAAGTCTGGAAGATTCTACTGCTGCAAGCATGAGAGGAGCAGGCTAGAACTGAGGGGTAATACCAGACTTAGAACTGCTCCATTTTGTAATTCATTTCCCTTTTGGGTCTGATAGATGGCAAAGCAGTTAACGGTGCCAAAGAGAGAACGGTAGTCTGTGCAGTATGTGATCCATAACAACAGCATGAGTCAGAACAGACAGTATAGCTCTTCTGACGGACCCACTGGTAGGACAGGTATGGACCAGTTCCCTAAACACCCCATCCTTCACCAGCATTATGTTAAACCTGGATGATGGGCAGAATCTGTCTTAAGCTTTCAAGAGCAGATTTAACATCTCCTTTAACCCAGTTGAACTGTGGAAGAAATCCAAATCTTTCAAAAGATTTCTGTCCTCGTAAAGAGCACAGAAAGATACCCTACCTGAACTGTAATAACCGGGTACTTGTAGGGCACAGAGTTCGGTATCCGAGCAGAGTAGGCATTACTCAAAAATGCTGGCTCTTCATTTACATCCTGCACTGAGATCGTCAGCATTGCCACATTTTGAGCAAACAGACCTATTAAACAAACACAAGTTAACGGCAACAATAAACACCAGCAAAGCACAGCTTTCAAAGGCTGGGTCAGGCTGTGGCTTTGCAGCAGTATCTCTGCTGCACCTGAGGAAGAGGGAGAAGAAAGGGAGCGCAGCAGGGACATGCCCAAAGGAGCACTATCTCACTCCTCCGGGAGCTTCAGGGAGAGCAGGCAGTTCCAGGCAAAAGGTGACAGCGCTGCTCCTCTGCCAGCCCTCTCCAGCTGGCTGTGCTGTACCAGGCAAGGGACAGGCAGGTTCCTCCAGCTCCTGCCGAGGGGTCCGATGCCCAGCTATTCTGTTCTTTTCTGAGACCACAGTAGGGCCCTGCGAGGGTTTGCACTCTTGGAGGAAGGCTGCTGCTTTTCTCTGCACAACCTTGACCCTTAGCTTTTCATAGAATCATTTAGGTTGGAAAA
>NW_009196903.1:0-4819 GCF_000690835.1 Fulmarus glacialis | reverse complement strand
GGCGGTTTTGGTTTTGTTTCCCTAGGAAAATGCCACGAACGAGGAGATCATGCGCTCGCTGGAGCATGTTCGTCCGGGCAACGGGTACAAGCCCAGTTTCATCATGTTCGAGAAGTGCGAGGTGAACGGGAAGAACGCGCACCCCCTCTTCACCTTCCTGAAAGAGGCGCTGCCCTTCCCGCACGACGACCCCTCCTCGCTGATGACCAACCCGCAGTACATCATCTGGTCCCCGGTCTGCCGCAACGACATCTCCTGGAACTTCGAAAAGTTCCTCATCGGCCCCGACGGTGTGCCCTTCAAACGCTACAGCCGGCATTTCGAAACCATCAAGATCCAGGATGATATTGAATTGCTTCTGCAGAAGGTTCCCAAGAATGTTCTCGAATAAAGTGGAGCGCCGCCACGTTCCCTGCCCGGCCCCCTCGCTTCCTGCTCAGCTCACTGCACTCCTGCCTGTTTTTCTCGCAGGGTGTTGCAGCTCTGGCAGAAATCCCAATGTCTCATGCAGGTTTTGCTTATGATGGTGCATCTTCCAAACTCTTGAAGTGTACTTGATGTTTTCAAAAGTTGCATGCGAATGTTTGGGAAACTATGCCGGGGAAAGCAGCCGTGAGTCTCAGTAGCTTACTGTGATTCTCTGAATAAAAAAAAAAAAACATACTTTCTTTAAGGCTGTGGCTTGATAAATCTGGGTGAGTTGGGTGAACCATGGCAGCCATGTTACGCGTTCATCAGCTCATGTGGGTGCTCACAGGAGCTGACTTAAACCACTCGAGCGTGATAGTGCAGTCAGGCTGAAATCGTGGGCAGCGTGATGGGTAAACAGCGTTTGCGAGCTCTGCAAACTGTGAATCAGTGCTGCGTCCTACCCCGCGCCTAACGACTCGGCAGAGCGGGAAGGCGGCACAGAACAGAAATACCTTGCCAAACTGCTTACTGGACCTCACTCGAGGCTTGCCTGCAGAGGAAAGATGCAGTGGCACATGGCTGGGGGGCGATTTTACACTGGCTGACAAACTCAAAGCCTGGCTACCAACAACAGGCCACGACAGGTCAATAACTATTCGGGCAGGTAGATGAGCGATTCTGCAGCTGCGCTGGCAGAGGGCTTGAGGAAGAAGAGTCCGTCAGCCAAGGCCCATCTCATTATCTAGCCTCTGTCAGCGGATGCCCCGGGGGAGACCTAGAACAGGAGCAGTATCCGCTGACCCTCCCCAGAGCTGCTGCCCCCTCGCTGGCTTAGCTGTCTCCTGGCTCTATCCCGTTTTGCGTCGGTGGTAGCCCAACACAGATCCCTACATATTCGCCCAGTGCTGCACAAAGCCCGAATCGCCTCCGTGCATCCCCAATGCCTTGCAATGCAGGGAATCGCACAAAGAGCCAGTTCTTTCATGTTCCCAATGCAGAATACCAGCCTATTCAACCACTTCTCCCACAGAAACTGTGCCTTGCCTCAGAGAGTTGCATGTGACAAAGTGCGGGTGCGCGAGGGTTCAGGTAATATTTTCTTCTTTTGACTCCTGCCAATCACAGAGCTGACAGGTATTTCATGGATTTGTTACACTAATCCTGACATTGTTCCTGCACAGCGATCTGGGTTTACAGCCTGCTGCTGAACAGCTGGAATTAGGATTGGTTTCCCCTGGGAAACTGTGAGCCTGTGCCAAATTTCACCTGCCATCCTTCTGCCCAGTGGCTCAGGTCCTTCTGCAGGTAAATTTTCAATCCTTAAATGGCTCTGTGAGCACATTTTCATTACAAGCCACTTCTCACGAGGACTCATAGCACGGAGTATAAACTTGGTGCTGGACCGAGGAGTACACAGACTAGAAACTCGGGCTTTCGAAGGGAAGGCATAACACTTTCAAGCATTAGTGCATGGTTTTCATAATTACAAACACTTGGGATTTGAGGTTTTTGGGTTGTTTTTCCTGTTCGTAGCTTCTCATCTCACCAATTCGCTGGTTGCTTTGTTACTGTACTTACATTCAAGGCCCCCTCCGGGCTGACTTCAGGCACTGGGGCACAGCCAGCTCCACCCTGCTCGCTGCTACCCCTGAGTCATCGAGCTTTGAACTCGGATTGCACAATCCTCACCGGGCTATTTCTTAACTTCCAGTACAGCTTGTGGAAAAAACAGGATGTTTTCAGTAGCTGTTTCAGCTTTGGAGCAGAAGCTGCTCGATTTGGGGGATTATTTTTTCAGTTGACTTCCCTCATTAAGGGAGGATGTTGAAATACGTGGAGAGTACAGGGGATCACGGGCAGCAGGAACTCATTGCATTGAAAAATCTTTCTCGACATGAGCCGTGGCACTTCCTCAATCCTGACTCACCAAACTCGAGCCATTTGAGCGGGACCTCCTTTGCTTTGCCTGTTCCTTACCAGCCTGCAGCCCCTGCTGAGCCCCACCGCTGCAGGGGAGCAGACCACAACACCTGCTGCTGTTCCAATGGCAGCCCTGCCAAAAAGGGTTTCTCGCCAAGCCTGCCAGTCAGAAAGGCATCTTACACCGTGCTTACTTAGTGCTAATGGCCAAGGGATTTATTTACCTTCCGGCTGCTGGGGCTGTGCTAGCAGAAAAACAAAGCAGCAGCTCCAGAACAGATACAGCCACGCCAGCAGAAGTACAATGACGCGATTCCAGGATGAAAATTAGCCTTGCCAGCAGGAAAACGAATGATCCCAGTGTAAGCACACCAGCAGGAACTCTGCAGCGTAGATAAAAGCCTCCCAGCCTTGTTATTCACCGTCTCATTTCAGCATTCCCCAGAGTTGCTGGCTTCTGGGGTAAAGCGGGCTGTGGAGGAGAGGGCAGCCTGCGGGCTAGAAACCTTCGGCAGCAACACCCGCAGAAGAGCACAGCCCCCACGCAGGCTCTTGCGCCCAAACGTTATTTGGTGGTGTGACCAAAGGGGAAGAAGACACTTCACTACAGGTAGCAGCTCTATGCTGAGGGTAGACCTGAAGAATCCCAGATTCCTCAGGGATTATAAAATGGCCCAGTTCTATTTCTGTAATTCCAGAGAGAAACACACTGACTCAGTAGGAAACCTTAAATACTTTAGCACACTTGGTTGCTTCTTGGCTTTAGGACCTTGTCCTTTCAACATCTCGTGACTCCTACACTCTATTTTTCTCTACTTCTACACTTTTATTGCAAACAACTAATCCCTGTTAGTGTTCACCCTGCTTGTCCATTCTTCTACACGTCAGAATCCCACATATCCCCCGCTTTCTAGGGAATGTTTGGCCCCCCCTTCTCCCCCCTCCCAATGATCCCCCCCCTTAGCTGCTGATAGTTGCCAACAATTTGTTAGATCTTTAAACAAATTCAGATATTTGTAGCTGTCAGAAGTGTCAACTAGCTGCAAAGAAAATTATCCTTCCTGCCCCTATGTCCCCCTCCTGGGTTCCCTAGTGTTCTGCCCACCGAACGCTAGTACATCTCCTGAAATCACGGCTGATGAGATGTGGTGTTCAGAAGCGTCTACTCAACAGAAATGCTGTCAAGTGGAGCCTAAGACCTTTCTTACTCAGCCCATTAAATGTTCTTTCAGCTTTTTAAAATCCCTTTCTCCTTCAGCTGAGCTTTGTTGAATCCGCTAACTTTTAATAGCTTTCAGTTATTGCATCGTAAGGCAGGTAGGAAACACCTGCCTCCAACCAGGTGGCACTTGAAAGGGCTTTGTTCCTGTTGGTGCCACTCTTGCAGGGAGCACACATTGGGTTCAGCTGGAGACGAGAGCAGGAAGCCGAATGGTTGAAAGTGCTTGAAGAGACAGGAGAACACAGACACCCCTATCTACAGTGAAACTGTAATAATGTCATTTCCTAGTACTGAATCAGAAAGCTTTGAATTAGACCATTTTAATTGTTTACTGCACTGTTAGGAGTAAGTAATTCATTAGCAGAGTGAGGTCAGCCACATAAGCATTATCTCGGAATAGCTGACTCATTTTAAAAACACACCCAGCCTTGCCATAACAGGGTGTATTAATTTCTTGAAGCCCAAAGGGGCCCTGCCCTTTGAGAAAAACAGGAGTAAGTAACAGGACTCAACCCTTGCTGGAAGGAGAAAATTGTCTTCTTTTTCAGTGTTAACTGGATGGGCTTGCCCTGCTGTCAAAAAGATATAAGGCCTTTAGTATTTTACCCTGGATTGCTGCAGTACTGCCAGGCCTGGCTGGCAAGAGGTAGAGCCCATCTGCCCACCATGCTGCCGGACACCGGCTGCCAGGAGAGTGCTCCCCTGCACAGTCATGGCCCCAGCACACCAGCCCCTCAATTTTTTTCTGTGAGGTAGATGGATTTCTTTGGTGTATCGGTTTAAAGCAGGTTTTTAAGTCTCTGAATCATCATCTGAATCCTTCCCAATTTGCCCACTTCCCAAGGACAGGCTCCCTAAAGAGCACAGGACACGCTACTCGAGAGAGAAATGCCTAAATCACTTCTCAACTTTTTTTTTCCAGAGACACTTTCAAACTCCTGAGTACTCCCCAGCTGGTTACTCAGACCCATTCTCCAGTTTATTCCCATAACAATTTGAAGTCTCCTTCCCTAGCCAACGCCCTGACCAGGGGGCTCCATGAAGTCAGTTATAGGAGAAAATGGAGCATGGAACACTGAAACCACAGAGTCCACACCAAACATTTCTGCCACCTGCTTGGAAGAGGCTGCCCAGGGGGATGCTCTTGGCCACGGAGCCACCTCAGGGATGAGGCCTCCTGCGCCCCGATGCCTCCAGCCTTGCTCCGAGGCCTCCCTGCACCCTCCCAAGCCTCCAGCCCTGGCTGCTCTCCGCCCCGCCGGCCCC